>NC_142929.1:54312694-54350194 GCF_046866305.1 Octopus bimaculoides | reverse complement strand
CCCGTTTTTTGATGGCCTTGTGTCAGAATTTGAAAGCCTTATAGTATTACGCTTTTCGGGTTAAAAATAATGGAATCGTTTGTCATCCTTATGTTCTTGGCTGGTGAATAAAATAAATCCCAATAAATCGTCTTGAGATCAGATGTCCTCTCCCTTAAACTTCTATAATAAAAACATGTTCTTCAGATAGAAACAGACACTTCCCGATTAAAAAGTTTTCCATCAAAGAAGTTCATTAAACCAGGTTAGGATTCTACTTGAATAGGATGAATGCATCATGTGTTGTGTAGCAGCAATATTCAACCACGTAGACCCATCATTGACCAATAGCCAAAGTTTATTTTATTTTCATTTAGCAATGCTGACAAACGTCTTCGTACCTATAATGTCCTCGTTGAGAATAAGGGCTAACATTTTTCTATCATTATAATAATTTAAGGCAGCGAGCTGGAAGAATCGTAAGCGTCCTGGACGAAATGCTTAGCAGTATTTCGCCCGTCGCTACGTTGTGAGTTCAAAATCCACTGAGGTCGACTTTGCCTTTTATCTTTTCGGGGTGGATAAATTGAATACCAATGAAACACTGGGGTCGATATAATGGAGTAACCCCCTCCTACCAAATTTCAAGCCTTATGTCTATAATAGTAAGGATTATAATAATTTAAGGCGGCGAGCTGGCAGAATCGTTTGCACGCCGGTTGAAAAGCTTAACGGCATTTCGTCTGCCTTTACGTTCTGAGTTCAAATTCCGCTGAGGTCGACTTTGCCTTTCATCCTTTCAGGGTCGATTAAATAAGTACCAGTTACGCACTGGGGTCGATGTAATCGATTTAATCCCTTTGTCTGTCCTTGTTTGTCCCCTTTATGTTTAGCCCCTTGTAGGCAATAAAGACAAATAATTTAAGGCAGCGAGCTGGCAGAATCGTTAGCACACCGGGAAAAATACTTAGTGGCATTTATTCCATCTTCGTGTTCTGAGCTCAAATTCCACCGAAGTCAACTCTACCTTCCATTTGAGTGCTGAAAGGGTCGATGTAATCGGCTATACCCATCCCACCAAATTTCTGCTTATAGTGGAAAGGGTTATTATGGTATTCTTTAAGGCTACGAACTGGCAGAATGGTAAGCACTCTGGGCCAAATGCTCATCAGCATTTCATCTGTCTTTACGTTCGATTCCGCCGAAGTCTATTTTGCTTTTCATTATTTCGGGGTCGATAAAATAAGTACCAGCTGAAATTTGCTGGCCTTGCGCCAAAATTTGTAACCATTATTATAGTATACTTAAGGCGGTGAGTTGGCAGAATGGATGATGATACATCGTGAGCAGAAGAAGTGAGACATGGATCGAAGCAATTAATAATCCGAGGGAGCTAAGTTCAACCTATACGCTGGATGTGGCATCGGTTCGATTCCCTCAAGTTCTGCGAATTTACTCCGTGTCTTTCGAACAGTGTGAGGTCTTGCATTGTCTTGCTGCGGAAGTGCTCGTATTTTATTAACCAATGTCAGGTGCTTTTGTTGGACATCCACTCCAGCTGTTCGGAGTACAGATTGGCATCGAGAGTTCGACAATCCGGAACGAACTTGTAGTAAATTATCCCCTCATAATTTCATCAGACAGGTTTCAGAAGCTGGCCCTAGCTTAACTACTGCCTATGCACGTTCAGGTTGCGGAAAAATATCGCCCTCGAATTATTATTTGTTTCGATCCATGTCTAACTTCCTGAGATTGCGACGCTTTGTCAACCAAGAGAAGGTGGAAAGAGGTGAACTGGTATCAGCGTGAGATCAAAGAACTGGTAGAAAGATGGCTTGAAACAATGCGAAACTTTGAATGCTAGACTGCTTTTTTTTGTAACAAGGACGAATATAGCGAATAAGTTACCAAAATATTGCAAAACTTTTGATTCTACACAATATAAACGAATGAATAAACGAATGAATGGCAGTAAAATTTGTTGCTTATAAATAAAGTGTGTTACAAACGCAGCATTGAAAACGGACACAACTCTAAATTGTTAAGAATGTTTACGAATGTGTACGAATGAGAAACAGAACACTGATTGATGCTAGTAAAGATTCTTGAATGGACCACAACGATTGCAATCCTATATACACACACACACACGAGAGGGAGAGAAATCTATGAATGAATGTAACTCTGCTACTGATGAACGCAAAAAAAACTCCAAAAGATAACGAAATTGTGAATTATATATATGAAGACATAATAAGTACACAACGATTTCATGAATGGGAAAAAGATGGTGTGACATTAAATGGGGAACGAAGTCAAGGTATCAACATATAAAGAAAAAGAAATAAAATGCAGAGAAGGAAGGAGAAAAAGGAAGAAAAAATTGAGAGTGAGAAGGAAAATAAAAGGAAGGGAATTATGATAGAAAGAACGAAATGAATTGTTTTAAAGAAAGAAAAAATTAAATTCCCTCCAATTGTAAAATAAAATTAACCAGAAGGACATGAAAAGATACCGAATACACGCGCGCGCGCGCACGCACGTGTGATCTAATACATACATGATGCATAAATGCATACATAGTAAAATATGAAAGTCGAAAGGAATAAACAAGCAGAAGAATAGAATAATTATATTTGAAAACAATGAGAGAGTATTCATAATAGGAAACCTTTCTTTATGTTTAATTCAGCTGCTAGTTTTTTTTTCCGTTTTATTCTGAGGAAGTTATGAATAAATGTTTACAAGAGTAAAACAAAACACAAAAAGAAAGTAATTATGATAGAAAGTGGGTGTTTGACTGGGTAATATAACCTTGTGTCACATGTTAAATAAAACGAAATATTTTTTTTATAGAAATGGTGATGCAGTAAAAAGAAAATGGTAAAGCACTGTACAAAAAATAAAAGAAACATTTATATATATGGAAAGATTACAATGAAGGACATCATTTTTATGGCTGTTACTCAAAACACTTTGAAACAAGAAAAAAAGAAAAAAAGAAACCAACAAAATAAGTAAGAAGTAATTGTTGTTGTTGTTGTTGGCACTCCGTCGCTTACGACGTCGAGGGTTTCAGTTGATCCGAGCAACGGAACAGCCTGCTCGTGAAATTAACGTGCAAGTGGCTGAGCATTCCACAGACACGTGTACCCTTAACGTAGTTCTCGGGGATATTCAGCGTGACACAGTGTGACAAGGCTGACCCTTTGAATTACAGGCACAACAGAAACAGGAAGTAAGAGTGAGAGAAAGTTGTGGTGAAAGAGTACAGCAGGGTTCGCGACCATCCCCTGCCGGAGCCTCGTGGAGCTTTAGGTGTTTTCGCTCAATAAACACTCGCAACGCCCGGTCTGGGAATCGAAACCGCAATCCTATGACCGCGAGTCCGCTGGGCCATTGCGCCTCCACAAATAATAAGTAAAACCAAGAATTAACCAACTTTAAAGGATATAGTCGAATATTGCTTTAATGTCTCTTATTTGTGAGTCTTGAATATAATATTTGTTATCTGTTGCAAGGTCTATACTGTTTTATATTTGTAGTGAAACTCCTCGTGAGTTTTGAACCACCACTCTCAAACTTTCCCAGTTCAGGACCATGACCAATTGTATCGCCATAAAAGACAATGTGCCGCCATAAAATGCATTACTGCTTACACGAATATGGGTCGACCAGTCTACAGTAGCTGGTTCGTTATTATTGATGCGATGAACTTCAAAAAAATTTTACGGACAAATAGTTTGATCAAAGGATCTGGAAAATTTGACTTACAGTTATAAAAAGAAACAAAAAAATAGTGAATTCAACCTCAAACTAGTGTCACTCAGCCATTCAAACGAAATAATGTCACTTTGCTCAGTGAGTTGATATCTCACCCTTTTTTTGTTATTTAACATGCCTGAGTTGTATTTGACAAAAAACGCCAACCTTGAATTGTAATATCGAATCACGCACATGGATTATAAATTGCAGTTTTATTTCATTCTATTTATTTCATCTTCAATATCTACGAACTAATTTCATAATATTATCTAGCATCTTGTATTCCTAACTATTATATTCGTTGGTTCATGAACGTCGTCCCTTTAAATTATTTATATGTACACATGTAAATATAAATGATACGATTTCATAGAATATATGAAAAGTCAAATGTGGTTATTCTTGCCTTCTCACGTAGCTTACCAAATATTGTAAATCACCAACAGTGAATTTATGACTAAATACTACACTAAACGTCAAATTCAATATGGACACCGAAAAAGTGCACTATAATGGCCATGTGTCAACAGGGCCGCTACATAATCACATAGTGGCACATTAGCTAAGTACCTTCTACCACAAAACTGAGTCGACTAAAGCTTTCTAAGTTAAACTGAGTAAACAGAAAATTTCACGTAGCCGTCACGCGTGCATCTGCGTGCAAGCATGTGTGTACGCTGCGTACCATTAACTGGATATTCCATCGTTACAGCTACTAGTTTCGTCATCACAGGTCTTTTGGTAATGTTCTTTATTCAGTCCTTTTTAATATACCTCTTAAGGAATGGAGGCAAATCCTTTTCTTTTCACTGCGTTTGAGTTATCAGGCATGCAGTCTCATTGGCTGTTATGTTTTCCTGTGGCTGTGTTTTCGTTTGAACAGTATGATGCTATGACTCGTGCGCCTGTACTTGAGCATACACTTCAATGGTTTTATGTAAGCATGTGTGTGTGTACGTGTGTGTGTGTGTGCGGGTGTGCGTGTGTGTGTGAGTATATGTATTCTTTTACTTGTTTCAGTTATTTGACTGCGGCCATGTTGGAGCACTATGTGTGTGTGCGTATGCAGATATGTGCGTTAACGCGTCTGTGTGGTACATAAAAAAAAATTGTATCTCTGAGTATCTACTCAGATATATACGAGTTTATTAAAACAGCACGATGATTATTAGAATGAAAATATATCAGAAAATACAAGTTTCTCTTAGCGTGTTTTAATTAGCTATTTTTGTGGCGAGGGATCATTAAGATTTATTCACTTACTGTATATTCATTTGTTTCGGAAAACATTTTTACAGCCGTTACGGAAGACTGTCTGATTGGATAATCAGACCAAATATCTTATGGTTATTGGTTATATAGTTTTATCTTGTGAATTCAGATCCAGCGAAGATCAATGTTCCGGCCAAGGTAGATGAAAGAAGTATGAAACGAGTACTGGTGCTCATATAATCGCATAAAACCCATAAATTCTGTTCTAGCATAGCTGTAATCCAATAAATAAAGCTAGTAAAAACATATTCTTTATATTTGACTTCAGCCATTGGAATGCAGCCATGCTGGGGCAACGCTTTAATGGGTTTAGTCGAACAAATAAGCCTTACTTGTTTTATTTTGAAAGTCTGGTGCTTATTTTATCAATATATTTTGTCGAACCGCTAGGCTACGGGGACTTAAATTAACCAACACCTGTTGCCAGGCGGTGAGCTGACAAGCACGACAACAGAGACACATAGACATACATACATACATACATACAGACAGACAGACAGATACAGACAAACACATATACATCCCTCCGGCCTCAGCACAGTTTCCGTCTAACGTATCCGCTCATAAAGCATTAGTCGGTCTGGGGTTATAGTACAAGACACTGGCCTAGGATGCCGCGCAGTAAGATTGAACTGGAAACGGCGGCGAGCTGGCAGAAACGTTAGCACGCCGGGCGAAATGCTTAGCGGTATTTCGTCTGCCGTTACGTTCTGAGTTCAAATTCCGCCGAGGTCAACTTTGCCTTTCATCCTTTCGGGGTCGATAAATTAAGTACCAGTTACGCACGGGGGTCAATGTAATCGACTTAATCCCTTTGTCTGTCCTTGTTTCTCCCCTCTATGTTTAGCCCCTTGTGGGCAATAAAGAAAGAAGATTGAACTGGAAACCACGAGGTTGCAAAGCAAGCTTTTTACCGACACAGCCATACCTACGCCTACCGAAATATTCTTTCTTTTAACCTTGCAATGATATGAATACCGATATTATAATATGGGGTCCCTCAAAAACCAGCACTGTTAAGTTGATCCTCCCAGGATGATTAATGAGCAAGAACCCGATTGTTTCGATACCTACGCTTCTTTTCTCATTATTTTCTTTTTCTATTAACGAACATTTGAGGTTATCAAGGTTGATTTTGAGAATATTTATAACGGGAGAACAAAAAGTGATGTTGCTTCAGTGTAATTTATTTTATTTAAGTATATTATCATCATAGAATCAAGTTCCTACAAATTAGGAAGAAATATCTTTTCTGCTCTTGGCACAAGATCTGAAATTTTGAAGAAGAATGCTAGTTGATTACATCAACCCCCAGTGCTAGACTGGTACTTAATTTATCGACTCCAACAGGATGAAAAATCAACGTTTTGGACTTAAGACACTTTTGCATAATAGCAACGATATATAACAAGACAAGTAACATAAAGAACGACCCTTCATCAGTTGTGGGCTGTTCATCTATTCCACATTTCGAGCAATTAACGACAATATGAGGCTTATGCATAGATGAATGTATGCGTGCATTGATGTGTATATTTACATGTGTATGAATATATAAGTGAGTGTAGGTAAGTGTTTGTATGTATGCATGTATATACGTATGTATATGCATCCATGAATGTATGCATATATGTGTATAATTATATACGCAACTATGTATTTGTGAATGTAGCTATGTAAGCATATGTTTGCATGTTTTATACGTATATATATATATATATATATATATATATATATACGCATAAAACATGCAAACATATATATATATATATATATATATATATATATATATATATATATATATATATATATATATATGTGTGTGTGTGTGTGTGTGTGTGTGTGTGTGTGTGTGTATGTATGTATGTATGTATGTCTATATTCTTGTACATATTCTTGTACATATGTAGTATTTAGTAACGATGACGAAATGGTGACATAATTCAAGGTTACCTTATTTCATTTACCCACTAACCTACCGATAATTATTCCTCTATGTAGACATATCTCGGCACTTAAGTCCATAAACAGTAACTAACATGCTACATGTAAGTACTTGTAAGTGAGCCCTAATTAATCAACAACTATGATTCCAGACAAGGAGACAAAATTATACGTCCAATTAGCCTGATTACCAACTAACTATATGTTAGTTGCTAAAACACTCTCATTATCATTATTATTATTATTATTATTATGATTATTATGGTACTTACTTGTGTTTCTATTTATAACAATTTTGATGCTAAATATAAGGGGTGCAGCGACAAAATAATTGCAAATGTGACTGCAAACAACGTTAACTTAATAAGAATGGCAACAACAAAAATGACTGTGCATTTAATTACCTTTAATTAGTATTTGTTCATAGTTTATTGCACACGCGCATACACATGCACTCCTAGAGTCACACACATAGACATACACGCATATACACTCGTACATGCATGACGAATCATAGCTGTTATCCAAATATGTATGTACATTTATATAAAACGAAAAAAAAAAAACAAGATGGGATGGGTTATAAGATCTATATATACACATATATCTACATATGAGTCGGTGCAGAAAAGTTACTGGCTCTAGGGGTGTCGCGAAAGGCCTGGTTGGAGACCTAACCTTCCGAGTTCTTTTACAGAGATTAGAAAACTGAAGAACAGCTGCAATAAGTGTGTGAATCTGAAGAGGGGAAATTATTCAATAAAATTACAATTCACTTATCCTCCTGTATTTTCTTTTACTCAAAGCCAGGCAGTTTTCAGCACCCCTCCGATTATGTGTGGGTGGGCGGGTGGATAGCTGACGAAGGAATAATTCCAAGTGTTTATCTGTTTTCCTATGTGTTCGTTCCGTTGTCTGTAGTTCATTTTTCTAACGCCCTGTACCCTGATATGCATCTATATACACATGCCGATGTAAGTATGTACATATATGTGGGTATACATGCATACATATTCTTTGTATTATTATTATTAGATATATATATATATATATGTAAATGGCAATTTCTGTCTGTTTATGGGTGTGTGTGTTTGTGAAATTGTTACTTTAACTTCTCAGAAACTATCCAACCGATCTTGATGAAACTTGACACGTGTGGGGGCTTACGACTGTTTCCTATATTCATGTGAGTCCCTCACAGTTCTGATCTGAGGAAAACTGGGGAGGGTTGCGTCAGTTAGATTGTTAATTATAGCAGATGGTATATACACATTCGCCACCTCTGTACGAACTTTCACACGATAGATTGCCACCTTGATGGCAATCACATTCTAGTTGCTATTCATCTGGAATAAAGCCCAGGTATCTTCCCAGCGGCCCCCGGAAACGGTAACAGTCGCAACAACGCCGATGATTATGACGGCGGTGACGGTAGTAGCTACAATCCCGATGAAGTCTGGGACAACGACGACGACGATGTTGATATATTTATTAATATTCAGTAGTTTTATTTTCATTATTATTCAGTGGTTTTACTTTTCTTATGTTCTTTCACTTCACTACGAAGCTTTGCGTATATGCTGCGGTTAGTCTTGATGTTTTTACTGTATTGAAAGTGCTTTACGTAAGATATGTGCGGTGCTTAGCAAGTGCTATTTTCTGTATGTTATATGTATTCTTAAGTCCTGGTATTTTGGTTATGTATTTGTCTGTAAGTTGTTTTTTTTCTTTACTATGCCTAATGCACCTATTACTATGGGGATTGTTTCTGATTTTGGACTCCACATTCGGGTTGTCTCTATTTCTAGATGCCTGGTTTCTTTTGGAAAAAAAAAATAATTAAAAAAACTCTTAAATATAGAACTGTATAAATACATTGTCATCTGTTGGGACTGATACGTCGATTAGAAAGCATTTTCTTTCTCGGCCGCACCTGACAACAATATCTGGCCTATTTCTCGGTCGCCCCTGACAATATTTGGCCCATTATCTTTCTATCTGTGTGTATTGCATATCTCAGGGTCTGGTTGCTTTGTTATTTTCTGAGACCTTTTCTGGGATATACCTATACTATCTTTTTCTTGCTGTCATCCCTAAGTACTGGTACAGCTTCTAGAGTATAAAAGTCTCACGTCTGTCATGTCTCTGGATGTATTTTTTACTTGGGCAAGACCGGGCGACCAGAGACAATAAAATTTATTGTTTCTTCCCTATCATCACATATTCTGTTTATTGTATTTTTATTCATTATGTGTTTTGGGTGATTTATTGTAGGCTGGTTTTGACCTTGTGCCGCAATTAAAATCCCTTCAATCATTATTATTATTTTTATTGGGAGATTCGAATGGAGTTTTAGATGTAAGGTGGGTCTGTGTAGGTTTAGCAAATAGGAGAGGGGGGGTGCAAAATCGTCGTAAACCTGCTCAAACTATTCGAACTCTCTGACAGGTATCGACTGGATTTTCAAGATGTGCCAGTGTGGACCTGGTCAAACCGCATCGGGTCATCCAGATCGTATCTAGATAGGGTATTCTGTAGAGTAGCAAATAGGAATAACATAGGTTGTCCACAGTTTAAAGTAGTCGACTACACAGACCACAAATTCGCGATCTATACAGTCGACGTAGATAGGCTTCATAAATAGGGACCCGGTTACTGGAAGCTGAACACGTCGTTGTCGGCGCGTAAAGATTTCAGAGACAAGATATCTCAAGAACCATTGGATGGATTCGGATGAAGCTTTCAGAGATGTTTGACCTCGTGGCTGGCACGAACTGATTAGATTTTGGGATCGATCCAGTACCGGACAAGGATTCTGGATTATTTTCCCCGTTTTTTAAACCTAACTTTTGAGAGCGGTTGGGTTCATTTTTAGTACTCTCGTTTGTAAGAGCAGTCGAGTTTATTTCAGATATTTTCATTTTAAAAATCATCTTTGGCTAATCGTTGAGAGGATGTTGGTGCTGCTTTGGCGGAGGTTTGCACTCTCTGAGTGCACTTGTTGTTATTATTATTATTATTATTATTATTATAAAGATTATTGCTATCATCAACATCATCATCATCATCATTTCGAATATGACGAAAACAACGATGATGGTGATAATACCAAAATACGTTGACAGTTAATGACCTCTATATTTCTGAACTCTAATCTTCTGACCTCTTTATATTCCTGTTCATACTGAGATAAGTGGACAGCTGGGTACATCTGAAGTGCTTCTAATGTTCCTAAGTAGTAACAACTAATGGAATATGAAGTTTACAATTGTCATTTTGTAACTTCGTGAAACCAAAAAATGCAAGAGTTTATAGAAACCTTTCTAAAGAGCCACTTTGCGAGCAGTAATCTTTTAACTGTTACTTATTTTAGTCATTAGACTGCGGCCATGCTGGGGTACCGCCTTGATGGGTTCAGTACTTATTTTTAAGTCTGGTACTTCTATCGGTCTCTTTTTGCTGAACCTCGAAATTGCAGGGATATATGCAAAACGACACCGTGGCAACAAACACGAATATATACACACATAGATATATACATTCATACAGTCATGTGTGTGTGTGTGTGTGTGTGTGTGTGTGTGTGTGTGTGTGTGTGTGTGTGTGTGTGTGTGCACGACAAGCTTCTCACAATTACCGTCTATAAAATCCACTCACAAGGCTTCAGTCAAACCGGGGTTATAGGAGTACCTTTGACAATGCTCACCATATTCAGAGCCGGATCTAAAAATCACCATATGGCGTAGTGGTTAAGAGCGCGAGTTACTAACCTCAAGATTCCGAGTTCGATTCCAGGCAGTGACCTGAATAATAATAATAATAATAATAATAATGATAATAACATCGAAAAATACCTTAGGAATGAGAACCCAGGTTCGAAATTTCCTCAAGACACCTGATGAAGGCTGGAGGGTATGTCAGCCGAAATGTTAACAACAAACAAGACAAGGACAAATATCCGTCAATTGTAAATAATGTAAATAATGTGATGTACAAATATTGTATATTAAGAAAATGGAAGCAGTCAGAATTTTGGATAATCCAATATTCTGCCTTTTTTCTTAATATATATATGTACGTATATGTGTGTATGTATTCGTGAATGTGTGAGTGTGTGTTTGTGTATATACTATATATATATATAAAGAGAAAGAGAGAGAGACTTATATATCTGTGTGTGTGTGTGTGTGTGAGTGTGAGAGAGAGAGAGAGATAGAGAGAGAGGGAAAGAGAGAGAGAGAGAGAGAGAGAGAGAGAGAGAGAGAGAGAGAGAGAGAGAGAGAGAGAGAATCAGGTACAAATTTCTTGTAACAATTGTATTTCAACATCATGGAAAACGGTGAAAAGTTTCTTTCTGCAAGCGATTTAGCTAAAGTCCGAAGTCAATGAAGAAACCTTTATGTTGTTGTACTAAACAACTTTCAAAAGGTGGGTCACTATGCAGTCCTCAATGAAGTATGTCCGAAAAATGAAGACAGGCTTTAATGGGTGAAAGGCAACGTGAACTTCGGTGACATCTGAATTCAGAATGCGTGGAATACGTCTAAATACCATAAGAGAATGAGCAAGCTTTTCCATTACTCTTTTACTCTTTTACTTGTTTCAGTAATTTGTCTGCGGCCATGCTGGGGCACCGCCTTTAGTCGAGCAAATCGATCCCAGGACTTATTCTTTGTAAGCCTAGTACTTATTCTATCGTTCTCTTTTGCCGAACCGCTAAGTTACGGGGGCGTAAACACACCAGCATCGGTTGTCAAGCGAAGTTGGGGGGACAAATACAGACACACAAACATATACACACACATACATATATATATATATATACATATAGACGACGGGCTTCTTTCAGTTTCCATCTACCAAATCCACTCACAAGGCTTTGGTCGGCCCGAGGCTATAGTAGAAGACACTTGCCCAAGATGCCACGCAGTGGGACTGAACCCAGAAAAATGTGGTTGGTAAGCAAGCTACTTACCACACAGCCATTCCTGCGTCATTGATCAAAATTCTGCTTCATTGGGACCAACTTGGGTGTTAAACAACATCTATAGCCAGAAATAGAAAAGTTCGAAGTTACTTTCAAGAATTGGGCTGTCAAAAGTACCAGAAATGTACAGTGATCCGTGCTAATTTTGAATTAGATTTCTCTTGAATCCTTTCCTAGAAAATAATGAGAGTTATTGGAATCAGTAATAATGATATATGTAAATCATTCCGTGAAGTTTTAATAACTTTGAAACTAGATCAGGTTTTTTTTAATTCTAGCATTTCGGCCACATGCAAAAAAAAAAAAAAAAAAATTGATATGACCCCGAATGCGTGGAATGAGTTCTAAATATCATAAGACATTGAACAAGCTGTTCCTTCGATCAAAATTCTACATCACTGGGACAGACTTGGGAGTTAAACAACGTTTATGGCCAGAAGTAGAAAAGTTCGAAACTGCTTTCCAGAATTAGGTTGTCGAAAGTACCAGAAGAGTACAACGATCCGTGCCAGTTTTAGATTAGGTTCCTCTTGAATCCTTTCCCATAAATAATGAGAGTTTATGTAAATCATTCTATGAAGTTTAATAACTTCGATCCTACGGCAGGTTATTTATTCCAGTATTTTGACCACTGAAAAATCGTTATTTCATTTAATCCTTGACGTATTTTTCATTATTTTCTTAATTTCTTTTTATTCTATCTCTCTTTCTTGCATTTCTGCCTGCTATTTTTCGTGCCTTTAAGAATGTTGGCACTCCGTCGCTTACGACGTCGAGGGTTCCAGTCGATCCGATCAATTAAAGTGCAAGTGGCTGAGCACTCCACAGACACGTGTACCCTTAACGTAGTTCTCGGAGGATATTCAGCGTGACACAGTGTGACAAGGCTGACCCGTTGACTTACAGGCACAACAGAAACAGGAAGTAAGAGTGAGAGAAAGTTGTGGTGGAAGAGTACAGCAGGGTTCGCCACCATCCCCTGCCGGAGCCTCGTGGAGCTTTAGGTGTTTTCGCTCAATAAACACTCACAACGCCCGGTCTGGGAATCGAAACCGCGATCCTAAGACCGCGAGTCCGCTGCCGTAACCACTGCGCCACTGCGCCATTGCACCTCCACGTCTTTAAGAATAAACAACTAATAAGCAACGCTAACGGTTCACTGAAACAACAAATATGTTGATTACGAGCAAACGAGACTGTTTGAATGTGTTCGCACATGCAGCTAGAAATAGAAGCTAGATCTTTCTCGTAAGACATTTCTGCAGTCTAAAAAACAAGGGAGCACATTGGACACTGTGGTTCAAGATACACTGCTCCTGAAATAAAAAGACTGGAATGCTTTTGCTCATGGATCAAATGAATCTATCGAGACTAAACAGCAATAGCAAGAATAGTCAAATAGAGCAACGATGACCAAAGGTGAGAATTTCAAAGAAGCTACTCCGTAGATAAATTATTTTCACATTGCTCATAATAACAGTGATTTATGCCTTGTTTTATCTGGAAATAGGGCGCCGACTGCAGGTGTTATTCTTGTGTGTAATGTCAGCAGATTTATTGCTCCCACGTCACCCACCTCTATACATTGACATTACGAACCACTTATAACAAGAGCAAAAATAAGATTTAGATAATAGGTCTACACTGCATACTTCAAGTGTTTTCATTTTGTTTTTTGTTTGTTTATGTCTTTTCCTTGGTATATTTGCATGTTTACACTTTTAGTAAAGCATTGCAATTGGAATTGTAAACAAAAGCTTGGAAAGGAAGCATGAATAAAAAGAGAAAATAGCGAAGTAACACAGTATATATGTAATATTTCGTATTTTAATCTTTTAATGGAGGCAATATTAGCAATTTAATTAATAGCTGTGTATTGGATAATCGGTTGGACATCTAACAGAATGTGTTGGACTTAGTTAAAACGCTACTGTAGTGTACTTTATAATTCATCATACCGGATAGAAAATGAAAAGTGTCACTTTGATATTGGGATCGATCTGACGATGATTAAGTCTCCTGAGTCAATTTAAAATATAGTTTAACTCTGGTCGGAAAAATTTCAATCGGTCACAATATCTATTTGTGAACATTCGTGGCGTCGTTGAAGACTGGTACTTAAGCTTGCTTGCAACACATTTTTGACAATAATTAATTTCTTCCTGACTGTCTATTAATTACAATTAAGTTCTAGTATATTTTTTTTATATTTAAGATCGGAAGAAAACATTACGAATAAGTGGTTTCAACTGTCTTAAACCTCCAATTAGATAGGTCGAGTAGACAATGTCAGACGATGTCTAGAATTCAGGACAGCGCATACTTGATTATAAATGCGAATACAGTCACTGCGTTGATGCTTATTTCTTGGACAATAGGTTGAATTCCTCGCCTTAGTTTGACATTACTTGTTGCTTAATCAAGTAGATATAAATTGTGTGAATCATAATGCTGAAGCAGACCATCAGAACGTTGAATCTGCAATAGTTTTAATTGGTCGTCGAGGACAATTATTTCACGTTTGCCAATCATCCATTCTATTGTAGGCAAGACATCAGAAATTTTGAAGGAAGAATAGCCTATTCGATTACATCGATTCCTGTGATCCACTGGTACTTTAACTATCACGAAGGATGAACGGCAAAGTCGACCTCAGCGGAATTTGAAATCAGAGCGTAAAGACGGATGAAAAATGTCGCTAAGTATTTTATATGGTATGCTAACGATTTTACCAGCTCTCCACCTTCACAAATGAAGCACCATTTGGAATTTGGACTTCAAGAGACACATTATTAAACACTCCGTAGAAAATTAAGTCTAGCATCCGACTATTCTTCCGACTCAACTGATCAACTTTTGTCAATAATAACTATTAGAAAGATACGAATGTCATACATATTCATTATCGCCCTTTATAAAGGTCAGGCCTTTTGTATGACACCAAGATTCTGTTATAACAGCTAGCGTAATGATTCCAAAGAAACAAGAAATTCTTCAGATATTTTAAAACTGATCAGAAAGTTGTTGCAGTGCAAACATTCTTCATATCGACTAAAAGATAAGAGAGTTCCTAAAAGATGCTGAAAGAATATACTTATGACAGAATTATCTGAAAATCTGCATGTCTTTTAATTATTTTAAGTTGAAATCTCACTGGTTTAAACCTTCCCTTTTATATTTCGCGGTCGATTTATTCGACTTTACTCGCCCTTGAAATTTGTGGCTGTGTGGTATACATCAGAGATGATTATTAAATGCTTAAGATGTTTCATAAGACCTTCAATCTTGTGTCTCTCGTAGATTGTAGAGACTGACATCTCTGAGGTGGGATCAGTAAGTATTGTAAAAGGTGTGGTAAAGAAAGAATTATGTATGCATGTTCCATTTTGTTTTCTCGGAGGATTGACTGATTCGTTGGAGTGTAGGTAACTTTTCTGACTCTTTACATTCTGGGTTCAAATAACGGCAACGTCAACTTTCACCCTTTTTGTAGCCACCTCGTCTCACAATTGTTGGCCTTATGCTTAAATCAGAGACAATTTACAAGCTTGTATATTTATTTATTTTTCTATTACAAGCACAAGGCCTGAACTTTGTGGGTGGGGTTTAGTCGATTGCATGAAACCAGTGTTCAGTTGGTACTTATTTTACCGATTCCAAAAGGATGAAGGGAAAAGAAGACCTCGGCGGAATTTGAACACAGAACGTAAAGACTGACAAACTAATGTCAGTCAGATTGAGAATTACTGGTTTAGTCAAGAGTAGATAACTGTGATTTAGAAAATGACTGAAAGATCTTGTTTCCTGCTATATAACTCACGTGGAGATTTATCTTTGTTTGTACAATGAAATGTAGTATAAACATCATTAGTGTTATTTAATTATGCAGTAATTTAGCAGTGTGCAGTGCAGTCTAATGTCACGTCATTTAGCAATGTGCAGTGCAGTCTAATGTCATGTGATATATACTTCAGCGCATAATTTGACTATTCTCGAAACAATTCTGTCTATCTACGCTTATTCTTTCAACACATCTTCAACAAATATGATAAAGACTGTACTACGCTAATGAGATCGTAATAAGGTTTGAATATGTCCGAAGTAATATCTTGCACTTACCAAAACAATGAAAATAATATTACTCATTCACTAATATTGTTCTTTCATCGCATATTTATTTTCTAGTTAGTTTTAGATAATTACCCTCTGCCTTCAAATACATTATCACAAACTATATTATATGTTTTACAACTGCTTAGTTGTTCTTACTATCAAGAGAAGGTAGGAATATTTTCAAGGTAACTATTACTACTGCTACTACTAATAATGACTGAAGAAGAAACTAGTCACAGCCATAGTTATAATCAGTCCCACTATAATCATAAGGCCTGAAATTTGGTAGGAAGGGGCTAGTGGATTACATCGACCCCAGTGCTAAATTGGTACTTACTTCATCGACCCCGAAGGATGAAAGCAAAGTCAGCCGCGGCCAAATTTGAACTCAGAAGGTAAAGACAGATGAAATATGATTAAGCATTTTGTCTGACGTGCTAACGGTTCTGCCATCTCGCCGCCTAACAGGCGTAGTAATAAATATTTAAACTTTTAGGCACGCCTAAATGAAAAATTACCATGAATTATTTAGTTGATGATTAGTCACGTCTCATGCAGCCTGCTTCTTAAATAAGTTAGGGTTAGGGTTAGGATAACGACTTCTTGTATTGGCTCTGTTGTTGATGTTGTTTTGACCCAGGTAAGGTCAGACCTAATCGCGGGGGGGGGGGGGGGGGGGGGGGGTAAAGAAAACGTAAAAAAAAAAAAAGTTAAAGGTATATTTGCCGTGACTATCTAGACTCCTATCCAAAGTATAGTTTATCCAGAACTTACATGATCAAATATGTACATTTTATGTAAGACGGCAAGATCTGAGATTTGAGTGAGATTTGGTTACTATTTCTAGTGGGCAGAACTCAGTGAAGCATAACTATAGCAGTGTGTGTATGTGTGTGTGGGGGGGGGAGTGTGACACCCGAATGTGCAGAAGATGCAGGTGTGTGGTAAATAAATATGGTAGTAGCTGACGGTGGTGGTGATGGTGTTGGTGGTGTAAATGTCAGTGACCTCGGTAGCTATAGTTACTAACTTATGATTTGATAGTGGTGGTGGTGAGAGTTGTGGTGGTGGTGGTGGTGATGGTGGCGTCGGTGGTGGTGGTGGTTGTGATAGTGGTGATGGTTGTTGTTGTTGTTGTGGTGGTGGTGGTGATCGTTGTGATGGTTGTGGTGGCGGTTGTGGTGGTGCTAGTGGAAGTAGTGAATATAACATCGATAGTTGCAGTTGCAAGAATAATGATAGAGGCGGCTAAAGCGGTCCAATAGCAATAGAAGATGGTGGAGGGGGGCGTCAAGAAAGTGGTTGCTATGGAAGTTGTAGTTTTTATTGATGTTATTAGTAGTGAAGGATGTCGTGGTGTAATGGGGCGGCTACGGTGGCTGGGGTGGTGGCAAAAATGGCTTCGGCAAGGTCGAGGTGGTATGGGCGCAGTGCAGGTGCAGGTGATGGTTTTCATTCTGCAAATTTTCTTTCTTGTTTGTATCTTGTTTGTATCTTGTTAAGTATCTAATCATCTGTCAATCTATTGTTCGTATTTTTCGCTGTATTTCTCTCAATCAATCTTTCTATTTTCCTCTGTTTGTCTGTCTTTCTTTCATTTTTTTCTATCTATCTATCTATCTATCTATCTATAGGCGTAGGAGTGGCTGTGTGGTAAGTAGCTAGCTTACCAACCACATGGTTCCGGGTTCAGTCCCACTGCGTGGCATCTTTGGCAAGTGTCTTCTACTATAGCCTCAGGCCGACCAAAGTCTTGTAAGTGGATTTGGTAGACGGAAACTAAAAGAAGCCTGTCGTATATACGCCAGTGTTTTAATGGTGGCAGCTGATGAAGGATATGTTCTCTATGTGGCCTGCTTGTTTTTTGTATCTTGTTTATCATTTTGTCTATGTTGTTTTTGCAACGTCATGTACCCAGATATGTATCTATATGTGCATGTAGATGAAGATGTACATACATGTACATATATATGCATATACTCATATATTGTTTATATATGTATATATATATATATGTGTGTGTGTGTGTGTGTGTGTGTGTGTGTGTATGTGTGTGTGTTTGTGTGTCTGTGTTTGTCCCCCCAACATCGCTTGAAAACCGATGGTGGTGCGTTTACGTCCCCGTAACTTAGCGGTTCAGCAAAAGAGACCGATAGAATAAGTACTAGGCTTCCAAAGAATAAGTCGTGGGGTCGATTTGCTCGAATAAAGGCGGTGCTCCAGCATGGCCACAGTCAAAAAGACTGAAACAAGAAAAAGAGTATACATATATATATATATATATATATATATATATATATATATATATATATATATATATATATATATATAGGTTCAAAAATAGGAAAAAGACAAAAAAACAACAACGTGAGGACGTGATACAGATTGTGTTACTAGACGCTCGGGAAAGGAAAGAGATCACCAACGAATGAAAAATACGCAAACATACGAGAGATAAGTACAAGACAGGATACTAAAAAAATACACAATAAGAACAGGACATCACCAACGAGTGAAAGATATGTAAACACATAATGAGAGACAAGTACAGGACAAAATCCCAAAAGACCTCTAACCCCTCCTCAGTTGTCAACTGTAAATTACTCCCTATTTCGAGCTTTCAACGGCAAGATAGGAAACCTTCATAAAACAGCAGCATCCAGAAATTTTTTAAATATATAATTTGTGGAAAGTTAGAGCTAGCTTCGAATGAACAAACAACGACAGTGTGTACGTACAGAGTAAACAGTTGACGAAGGCAAACATTAAGGGCCGTTAGGCCAAGATGCATTGTAATGGGTAACGTCTGGGAGAAATTTTGAAAGGATGTAGAATAAGTAGAAGAGAAGAAAATAGAACATTAAAAAAGAGAAAAAAATGACGTGAGGCGAGAATAATGACGTCTACCTGAGTGGACGTCGCGTCCAGAAAAGACGGAGGTGAGCGAAATGGCCTGTAGCCACGTGGGAGCAAGCATGCAGAGGAGTAGGAGCACAAAAGAGGGGATGATATATATATTTATATATATATATATATATATATATACACACACACACACACAGAACATGAGAGAGAGAGAAAGAGGGAGGTCTTTATGGTCTGTAGAGTTGAATGTTATTAATAATATAGTCTACCGGTACCAGTGACGGCTCGTGTATAGGTACTGTGGAATTGCAGCACCCCCTATTTCCACTCGATTTTATCGATAACATTCAATGTAATGAGTCCTTTTTTTCCCCTAAGTCTTTCTTTATGCTTGTACATTATATAATCCTTAAGCTTAATATCAGTAGCCATCCCCTAGTTTATGAAAAGAATACAAAAATCTTCATATAGAACTGTGCGCTTCACAGTTCCAGCGACGCGGTGTTTGGCTGCTGTGCGCATGCTCACATGTTAGAGATAGGAAGCTGCACGCTAGGTAGAGAGAGTACTGTCGTTCACGCAGTGCCGACCCTTGTGTGGTGGTGATAGGTAACGTTTCTCTTTGACTCCGCGTGTGCTCTACTTAAAAACGTGTTTATATTCTTGAATGTGATAAAGTGTAGAATTAGCTTATTATCCTGTTTCCAGCTACAATGTTCCTGTTTGTATTTGAAAAATAGGGCAGATTGCCACCCCCTTATTTTGTGATTTGGGGCGATGTTTGCAAAACAAAGGGGAATTCGCGGCGGTGTTTAGTGAACAAATAAAACACACTACCCGGCAGTGGCTAAAACGCGAACGGATCAAGTTTATGTATAAATTTTCTTTTTATATGTTTGTTTCCTTTTACACAATATTAAAACAACGGCTAAAAATTTTCTGAAGTAACAACCCCACTAATTTTATCTATGAGCCGCTACTGACCGGTACAGATATGTTTCGAAATCCATATTTGTTGACAATTGTTTAATGCCAACGTTCTGTATAGACCTTTCACCAAACCCTCTTATCAGGTATTAAATAAGTGACTACAAATATGAATTTCGAAATCTAAGGTACACCTAACTCTGCCAGTTCATTGATAACACCACCACCACCACCACCACCACCAACAACAACAACAACAACAAAAACAACAACAGCAACAATAATAATAACCTTTCTACTATAGGCACAAGGCTTGAAATTTTTGGGGAGAGGCTTGTCGATTACTTTTACCCCAGTAGGTAACTGGTACTTAATTTATCGACCTTAAAAAGGGATGAAAGATAAAGTCGACCTCGGGGGAATTTGAACTTATAACGTAGCGACGGACGAAATCCCGCTAAGCATTTCGACCAGCGTGCTAACGATTCTGCCAGCTCGCCGCCTTAAAAACAACAACAATAATAATACACACACACACACACACACACACACACACACACACACACATATATATATATATATATATATATATATATATATATATATATATATATATATATATATATATATATATATATATATATATATATATATATACAGGGAGAGAGAGAGAGAGAGAGAGAGAGAGAGAGAGAGAGAGAGAGAAAAGGAGAGAAAGAGAGAGAGAGTGAAAAGGAGAGAAAGAGAGAGAGGGAGTGATTGAGTGACAGAGTATGCGATGTTAGAATTGTAAATCATACAAATATACATTATACAAGGCGCAAACGCGAGTAAATTGTCACGTACTCGGTGTACAGTAAACACACAAGCACACACACGCACAACGCGTGCACAAGTAAACACACACACACACATACACAAAACACATTGAAGTCAAATTACAATATTCTAAATAAACTTAACATAAATAATAGACTTAGGCTTGAAGGCTTATTACGAAACGAATGTTATAAACATAGTTACTCAGACAACAGTAAACAAATTCATCCCAGTTTTGCATAACATAAGAAGAATAACGACACAATCTTGTTAGAGTAACGAGAATAGTATGTTCCTAATCGCGGATAAAGAATAATATATGGCAAAAATTAATAATTTACTCAACGACAAAAACAAAAATATAAGTATTCAGAAATTCCAAACACATAGTTCTGGGTTCAGTCGCATTACGTGACACATTGGACAAATGTCTTCTACTATAGCCTCGGGCAGACCAAAGCCTTGTGAGTGGATTTGGTAGACGGAAATTGAAAGAAGCCCGTCGTATATATGTATATATATATATATATATATATATATATATATATATATATATATATATATGTATATATATATGTATATATGTATATATATATATATATATATATATATATATATATATATATAGAGAGAGAGAGAGAGAGAGAGAGAGAGAGAGAGAGAGAGAGAGAGAGAGAGAGGAGAGAGAGAGAGAGATCTACTTTTAATATAAGGATAAAATTTTATGAGTGGCCAGCATAATAAAATACCTTTTCAGTGAAAATTATAAACAATTTGTTTGCTCTTATTTATAATTGTTTATAATAGATAGATAGATAGATAGATAGATAGATAGATAGCGAGATTGATGTGTGTGTGTGTTTGTGTGAGGGTGTATGGCCTAGTGATTAGGGTTTTTAAGTCACAATCGCTAGATCGTGATTCCAATTCCTAGAGCGAGTGGCGCATCGTTTTCCTGAGAAAAACACTTCATCTCGCGTTGCTCTGCGATTGCTTCGACACCTAACGTAAACCATGCATCTGTTCAGACAACGTTGATTTGATGGAGACAGTGCGTTAATGAGTGGCACGAACATTTGATCACTATAAACAGATCATTTGTGCAGGTCGCTTGGCAAAAGCTGAATGCTCATACGCCGTCTTTGACGGGAGAGTCCATCATATATATGTGTGTATATGTTTATATATTTGTGTCTGCGTTTATCCCCCACCACTTCTTGACAACTGGTGTTGTTGTGTTCACGTACCCGTAACCTTAGCGGTTTTGCAAAAGAGATCATTATAATAAGTAACAGGCTCATTAGAAAAAGTACTGGGGTAGAGTTATTCGACAAAAAATTCTTCAAGGCAGTGCTCCGACTGAAGCAAGCAAGAGATAAAAGATAATGAAAAGTTTAACTGATTCAAATAATTATGGCATAAATCACAAAACCCCCTCATTTTCCCCGTGACTGAGGAAGAATTCACTTTAGTATATATCTATGGTGTTTACAAGAAAAAAATTCATAAGAGACAGTTGCTTCTGATGTGTACAAGCACCTTATTACAAAAACCCGTCACTATATCAGATAACATACTGAAGAAATTATTAGCGTCCTGTACAACAGAAATACCCTCATACTGCCTACTACTCAAAATATATAAACTAGAAACAAGAGTAACCAAAGGCTCCCATGGTTCCTTGGGCGGACGATTGTTCAATTCCGTGGTGTGCAATCTAAATACTAGAGCGTAAAGGTCATTTATAATCACTAGTGTTCAGATTAGAATTTGTGATGTATTTTCGAAAGAAGTAAGTGTTTAACATGCTTACAATTAAGGGTGAAATTAAGTTCAATAAAAGAATAGTTACTATATTAAATCAACTTTTTGCCCATCGAATTACTGTTATTCTCATTTTCTGATTTAAGAAGACATATCTAATCTCTGCGTGTAGAAAATTACCAGCCTCCGAAGGGACAACTAATTGGCTGCTCGACTGCTAAAAATGGCATCTAAATCTCTTTTAAATCACATCTTGCTTTGAGGCATTGGTTAGAGTAGTCCTAAACAATATGTTTTAAAAACAACAACAAAAGCTAGGGTATGATAATGGCTAGATTACCTCTGATCATAAATTTGTTCGATTAGAGCTAAACACAGCAGTAACAATCTAAGTTTTTCAGGAGAATGGAAATCTCACATAAGCAGTCAAACTAGATTGGTGCGCTTCTAAGGATTAAATATGCTATTTAGCATAGCAATAAGCTTAATCCAGTATTGTGGGCGAACTTTGTGGCCAATAAAAACGTGTTGTAATACGTAGTGTATAATATATAAATTTTGATTTTAAGATATACAATGAAAAGCTTTTATAGTTTCATCATCTAAATCGACATATGTCAAGATGTGTCTGTATGTTGTTATTTAGTTGTAGATTGACATAATAGAGGCTACGGTTAAGGGCGTCCAGGCGCAATGTTTATTTTATATGTGCAGTTATATCATTCCGGGTGTCCGTCTTCTCTCTTTAATAATTGAAAGTGCGATTTGTCTGCTATTTTTAGAAGGCCAAGTTAGGTCTGGGGTTAGTAGCTCTCTCTCTCTCTCTCTCTCACACACACACTCACACATACAAACATATGGGTGTATGTGTGTGTGTGAATTTGTATGTATGTGTTTGTGTATGTGTGTGCGTGCGCGTGTGTGTGTGTGAATATCGAAATGGATAAATGTGTATGAGGATCAAAAGCGAATATTTGGAATAGGAATATTCAGTTGGAGTTAGCCAAGTTATACACACACACACACACACACATACACACACACATACACGTATCCACGCACGCACACATATCCGTACATACACCTACACACACACAAATACAAAGCATGAACGAGTGAGGATGTGGGGAGTAATCAGAAAAAAGAAAGCGGTAGACGGAGGACGAAGGGAGGGGGGATTGAAAGAAAGAGAGTCGGTGAGACATTATTAAAGAAACTAAGAAAAGAGAACAACTACACCATCTTCATAGACATCACAACCATACCTCCACATCAGTCAGCACCACTACCACTACCACCACCACCACCACCACCACCATCGCCACAATAACAACAACAATAACCCACCATTACTATTACCAATTTCTCCACACCCACCATTATTATTAATAACACCACTTCCACAACCACTGCTATGCTAAACTACTATCATTCCCACCACCACCACCACCACCACCTCCACCACCACTACCACCATCGCTCCCTCAGTCAATTACCGTCACTCCTGTGAGTTAATAAATATAGGTTTTAACACGCACACTAGATTTACTGGAAATAGTTACCCAAGTTCTTTGAAATCACATCCTACTTTCTTTATAAAATTGTAATCTGGTTATACTTTTCCGGAAAAATATATATTCGAGGTAGTTACAGCTTGAACGCCTTTCGCCAGGATTGAGCAGAAGACAAACGACAGCAACAACAACAATAAATACTAGTAATACTAACTTCTTTTTATCTAACTTCTGTAATGTCGACTTTTTTTCTAATTTTAGAACAAGGTTAACAATGACATCATTGTTTTTAACTGTTACTTATTTTGTCGATTCTAAAATTATAAAGGGTAAAAATCAACCTTGGTGAAATTTGAATACAAAACGTTAAAGCATTTCGTCCGACGCGCTAACGATTCTGCAAGCTTACTAACTTCTAACTTCACTAATCATGTTTTTCCCCCTCAGCTCTAGGACTTACAAGGCCGGTTACCCGGGTTTCCACGGTGTGTAAATGACAGGAATCATAACCGCTCCCTGGACATTGCATGATTCAAGGCCAGCAAATTTAAGGGAAGAGGACATGTCGTTTGCATCGATTCCAGTACTTGACTGGTACTTTATTTTACCAGCTCCGAAAGGATAAATGACAAAGTCGACCTCGGTGGAAATTGAACTCAGAACTTAGAGCCAGCAGAAAACCTAAAATGTTGCTAAGCATGTTTAACGATTCTGACAGCGCATCACCTTTAACTTCACAAATAAGTGAAGGTCGCAAACAAGGCTCAAGTCTTGAAATTTTACTGGGAGGGGGGTGGTAGTCAATTACATCGAACCTTGTACTCAAAGTCGACATCAGCAGAATTTGATCTAAAAAATAGAGCTGGAAGAAATGCCGCTAAGCATTTCGTCCAGCGTAGTAACGATTCTGCTTGCGAGCAGTTTTTGAGGGCAGTGGTGAGTCAACTACATCGACCCCAGTGCTCAACCAGTACTTATTTTATCAACATCAAAAGGATGAAAGGCAAAGTTAACCTCGGAATCTGAAATCAGAATGTATAGCAGGAACAAATGCCGCTAAGCATTTCGTCCGTCGTTGTAACGATTCTACCAGCTTAGCGCCTTTACTTCACTAATAATCCTTTCTATTATAGGCACAAGACCTGAAATTTTAGGGGCGCGAGCTAATCGATTACATCGACCCCAGTACTTGACTGGTACATATTCTATCAACCCCGGAAGGATGAAAGGTAAAGTCCACCTCGGTTGAATTTGAACACAAAATGTAAAGACGGACGAAATGCCACTAAGCACTTACTCCGGCGTGCTCACTATTCGGTTACCTCACAGCCTTACCTTACTTCACTAATAATAATAACTTTATATACAAGATGAAGAGATTTGGGATAGAGGGAAGCATTCATCTGTATTGACTCAACTAGTTGACTGATACAGGTATAACACCAACTTTCTAGATACTGATGGTCCGGAATCTCTTATAATCCGCACTAATTTACGAGTATGAACTTCAAATTACCGTGCTCACCAGACAAGTTTACTGGTACCTTGCATAGATTAGTACCTTGCACAGTACAGTATCAATGGACTTGTACCATTTATATATTAATATATAGGTACCTGTATTTCTTTTAACTAAGTAAATTTATTATTTGTTTCATTTACAGGGTAACCACTCTTGGTTCGGAAAAATCAGCAACCCGGAATAGCTATGAAAACAAAGGCTCCGGAAAATCGATGTTGTAACTGCATTTAATTTATCGACCCCTGAAGGTTGAAAGGCGAAGCTCACCTCCTCAGTATTTGAACCCAGAGCATAATAGCCAGAATTTATACGGCAAGTTATTTTTTCCGAGGTTCATTGTCTGCCAATCCGTGTTAATAACTTCCAATTCAAGCACAAGGAGCAACATATAATTAAGGTTTTAGAGTTTAATCTGTTAAAACAATTCCACTTTATTTTGTCGTCCCTGAAAGGATAAAACGTAAAGCCAGCTTCTGCTGGATAGGATATTAGAATATTAAAAGTAAAAATTTCTCAGGGGCATGCGTATATCATTAAGAAGATCACTTTACATCCACGTGATTTCGGATTCAGTGTCTCTGCACGGCACCTTGTGCAAGTGACTTCCATTATAGTCACGGACAACCAAACCTTGGGAATGAAGTTGTTTGACAAAAACTGTGGAAACCTGCGTGTATATATAAATACATATGTATGCGCGTGCCTGTGTGTGTGTGTGTGTGTGTGTGTGTGTGTGTGTGTGTGTGTGTGTGTGTTAATGATTGCTTGTTCTCCGCAGCCACTTGACAATCAGTATTGGTTTGTTTACATCCTCGTAACTTGGCTTTTCGACAAAAGAGAACGATAACGTAAGTAGCAGACTTAAAATATATACTGGGGTCGATTTGTTCGACTAAACCCTTTAAGGGGACGCTCAAGCATGGCTGTTGTCCAGCACTACTAATTGTTTCGTCACATTGTTTTCCATGTAGATATAAGGTTAATTAATGTGAAGTGGGCAGGTCAGTCAATTAAGTCGATACTAGTACTTGAATAGTGCATTATTTTATTGCTCCCAAAGGCGGCGAGCTGGCAGAAACGTTAGCACGCCGGGCGTAACGCTTACCGGTGTTTCTTCTGTCTTTGTGTTCAGAGTTCAAATTCCGCCGAGTTCGATTTTTTGCCTTTCATCCTTTCGTGGTCGATAAATTAAGTACCAGTTTCGTACTGCAGTCGATCTAATCGACTGTCCCCCTCTCCCAAAATTTCGAGTCTTGTGCCTAGAGGAGAAAAGATTATTTTATCGAACCCGAAAAAAAGAAAGACAAAATTTGATTGCGACTGGATTTGATCTCA
This sequence comes from Octopus bimaculoides, assembly GCF_046866305.1. Taxonomy (NCBI): domain Eukaryota; kingdom Metazoa; phylum Mollusca; class Cephalopoda; order Octopoda; family Octopodidae; genus Octopus; species Octopus bimaculoides. The sequence continues at coordinate 54,323,388 of NC_142929.1, read as the reverse complement.
AATCGTAGATTCAAATATCATAAGTCATTTTGTCCGACACTTTAAAAGATTGTTCTAAATCCACTGTCACGACTTATATTTCTTTCTACTATAAGTGCAAAGTTAGTTCTTTTGGGAGAGGGAACTATTTGATTACATCGCCCTCAGTGCTCAACTGGTATTTATTTTATGGAGCACGAAAGAAGGGAAGGCAAAGGAAAAGGCAGTATTTGAAATCAGAACGTAAAGTGCCGCAAGAAATTCTACTAAGCATTTTCTCACGCGCGGTAGCCATGCTGGAGGCTCGCCGCTTTTAATGATTTCAAATTTTGGGTCAAGTCTAGCATTTTTAGTGGAAGAGATTAATCCATTACATCGAACGTTGTTGTTGTCTGGTTATTTTATTTTATCGATCTCAAAAGGATAAAAGGTACAGTCGACCTCGACGGAATTTGAACTCAGAACGTAATGAGTCGGAAGAAATGCCGCTAAGCATTTTGTCCGATGCGCCGACGATTCTTTTTTACTCTAAGCACAAGGCCCGAAATTTTGGGGAAGGGGGGGCTAGTCGATTAGATCGAACCAGTACGCAACTGGTTCTTAATTTATCGACCCCGAGAGGATGAAAGGCAAAGTTGACCTCGGCAGAATTTGAACTCAGAACATAAAGACAGACAAAATTCTGTTAATCATTTCGCCCGGCTGCTAACGATTCTGCTAACTCGCTGCCTTTTTGTTTTTTTTTTTGCACATGAGCAACAGTTTTAGGGGGTGGGAGCTTAAACTCCAGAACTTCGCTAGTGCTTATTTAATCGTCGCCGAAAAGATTAAGGGCAAAGTTAAGGGCCTTCTGCAGAACTTGAACTCAGAACGTAAGGACGAACGAAATGCCGCTAAGCATTTTGTCCGGTGCGCTAACGATTCTGCCAGTTCGCTGCTCTTTTTTTATGACTAATAATCACTTTTACTATACGCACAATTCCTGAAAATTTTTAGGGGAGGGGACATGTCGATTACATCGACCCCAGTACTCAACTGGTACGTTTGCTTTTCATCGTTTTAGATCAGAGGTCCCGAAACTTTTTAGACCATCGACCTCTTCATGGAATCCTTGACCCTCACATCGACCCCCCAGGCATATATATGAAAATAAATAAATACTAATTAAGTAGATGTGCAGTTTCAGGCATTTATCGACCTCTTGAATAGTCCCGTCACCCCTCAGGGGTCGATATCGACTACTTTGGAAACTCTTGTTTGAGAAGAAAGGCAAAGTTATTTTATCACTAAAAGGATGAAAGGCACAGTCAACATCGGTGGAATTTGAACTCAGAACGTAAGGACGAACGAAATGCCGCTAAGCATTTTCCCCGGTGTGCTAACGATTCTGCCAGCTGGCTGACTTCACTTCACGATTAACAATCCTTTCTACTATAGGCACAAGGCTTGAAATTTTAGTGGAGGGGACAAGTCGATTACATCGATTCCAATGCTTGACTGATACCCATTTTCTAGACCCCGAAAGGCTGAAAGGTAAAGTCGACCTCGGCGGAAATTGAACTCAGAACGCAAAAGACGGACGAAATGCCGCTAAGCATTTTGCTCGGGGTGTTTCTAATTCTGCCAGGAACATTACCCTAGCAGCAGCAGCAGCAGCGCCACCACCACCACCACCACCACCACCATGATTATGATCGTTACCTCCTCCTCGCAACCGCCCAACCACCTTCAAGAAAACTACTCCCTCGCCGTCATCATCACCACCACTTCTATATCCAACAGCCACAACGCAAAAGATTCCTTTACTGTCACCGCAAACACCACAGAACTTATGAACAACTACACCGCCACCACCACCACCACCAACAACAACAACAACAACGTCAACAACAAATCCTACAGCCACCACTGCGGTCACGACTACGATCAGCAACAGCAGCAGTAGCAGTTGCAGTAGCAGTATCACCACCGCCACCAGTTTACCACCACCGTTACATCTCACCACTACCACCCCAACTTTTACCACAATCACCAAGCAGGTCTGTGAACTCCACTACCACCACCAGCACCACCAGCACCACCGCCACCAGCACCACCACCACCACTGCTGCTGCCGTCGCCGCCGTCGCTGCCACCACCACCACCACCACCACCAGGTCCGCCATTCGTTCAACCAGCACTACTACTACTACTACTACTACTACTACTACTACTACTACTACTACTACTACTACTACTACTACTACTACTACTACTACTACTATTTCCACTCGACTACCTCTATCTATAACCTTTACTTCCACTCTTACCACCACCACCACTACCACCACCACCACCAAGTCTCTAACCTGCTGTACTGCTTCTTCCCTCACCACGCCCACCACTTCCTACAGGTCAAAGTAGCTACAAGGAAGAGGTCGTTGTTCTACCTAGATAATTCCAACCGACCAAAATGGCAGGTATATACGGCGATAGGTTGGAAATTAAGCCAGGAGAAATATAGAGAGAAACAATAAGAAAATAAAAAAAGAAATTATATAATAAAAAATTAGATGCTGTCATGTTTGGGTGTGACGGTACAATTGCGCAGTTGTGTGGTGTTAATGTAATGTTTGCTTTGATTATTATTGTTGTTGTTGTTGTTGTTGTTGTTGTTGTTGTTGTTGTTGGTGGTGGTGGTGGTGGTATCGGGAGCTTGTTTTAATTTCATTATATGTACTATTACATTTGCTGCTGCTGGTGGTGGAGGCGCAAAGGGCAGCGGACTCGCGGTCATAGGATCACGGTTTCGATTCCCAGACCGGGCGTTGTGAGTGTTTATTGAGCGAAAACACCGAAAGCTCCACGAGGCTCCGGCAGGGGATGGTGGCGAACCCTGCTGTACTCTCTCACCACAACTTTCTCTCTCTCTTACTTCCTGTTTCTGTTGTGCCTGTAGTTCAAAGGGTCAGCCTTGTCACACTGTGTCACGCTGAATATCCCCGAGAATTACATTAAGGGTACACGTGTCTGTGGAATGCTCAGCCACTTGCACGTTAATTTCATGAGCAGGCTGTTCCGTTGATCGGATCAACTGGAACCCTCGACGTCGTAAGCGACGGAGTGCCAACACACACATTTGGTGATTGTTTTTGTTGGTGGTGTTAGAGGCAGTGGTGGTCGTGCTGATAGCGACGATGACATTGGCACTGGTTGATTGTGGTACCAGTAATAGAAACGCTGTTGAAGCTTAGCATAGTGGTGGTGGTGGTGATGGTGGGGGGTTGCCGGGAGTTTTTTTGTTGTTGTTTGTTTTTACTTTTTGTCAGTAGAGTACAGCCATCCTGGGGCACTGACTCAAAGAACTTTTAGTCGAATGAATAAACTCACAGTCCTTTTTTGTTGTTGTTTTCAAAGCTTGGTACTTATTCTATCGAACTCTTCTGCCGAACCGCTATTTTACGGAGACGTAAACACACCAACACCGGTTGTCAAGTGATGGTGGTGGTGGTGGTGATGGTGGGTCAAACACAGACACACACACACAGACACACACATGCATACACACACAGTATTAGCATAGTAATTGTAGTAGTAGTGGTGGTGGTGATGGTGGTGATATCGGTGGATTTTTTTTTTCATATCCGACGGGTTGGACTGAAAATACAGTTAATTATGGTTTTATTTAACATATTTCCTTCTCAGATTCACACACTTATTGCAACAGTCCTTCAGTTTTTCCAAACCCTCTAAAAGAACTCGGATGGCTGAGCCCCCAATCAGGCCTTTCGCGACACACTTAAAGTCAGGAAGTTTTCAGCATCCCCTCGTACATACATACATACATACACACATACATACATACATACATGCATACATACATACATACATACATACATACATACGTACGTACGTACGTACGTACATACATACATATGATGAAGTGCTGAAAAGTTACTGGCTTTGGGTAAAAGAAAATACAGGAGAATCGGTTAATTATAGTTCTATTCAACATATACCCCTCTCAGATTCACACATATTTTACAGCGGTTCTTCAGTTTTTCTAAGCCCTGTAAAAGAACTCGGAAGACTAAGCCTCCAGCCAGGTCTTTCGCGATTCCTTTAAGCCGTCAGAAACATTCCAGCACCCCTTCGTAAGTCGTTACATTTGGTAGTTGTGTTTGCTTGTGTTTCTGGTGGTGATGGAGACTACGGTGGTTGTGCTGGTAGCGGCGATGATGTTGGCAATGGTTGTTGGCAAAGGGTAAAGACTCCCTTTTGGTCATGAATGACCATGGGATTGAATGTAGAAAGTTCCCCTCCGAGGCACAAGTTCGGGCAAGTTTGTTTCTGTGGAAGACCAGCAGTCACCCATGCATACCAGCATCTCCTCTCTACGCCACTGGTGTTATCCCAGGGTAAGGCAAAAACCGATACAGCTTGGCACCAGTGACGTCACATCTCTTTTCTACAGCTCGGTGAACACAACATACTGCCCGGTGCGGAAATCGGACTCATTACCTCATGATTGTGAACTCGACTCTCTAACCATTGATCCATGCGCCTTCACAGTTAGTGGTGGTACCAGTAATAGCAGCGGCATTGCATTTAGATGAAGATAGTGGTGGTGATGTCTGTGTTATGGTGGTGATGGTAGTGGTTCTGGAAGTGCAGACGGTGTTGGCATTTTGTAGGTGTCAGCGTTAGTGTTAGTGGAGATGGCGTTGATCGTATCGGCGGTTGCGGTTATAACAGTATTACTGCGGTCGTGTGGGACATTGCACTGTGTCCCGGTATGGCAATAGGTGATAATAGGGCAGAGGGGGAAATATGGCGTGACTTGGGAAGCCCGTAATGGTAGTGGTATGAGTGATCATGGCGGTTTTCACAGTGCAAGCGATAGAGGTAGCTATCGGCGTTCAAGCTGATGCCAGTGTTGGTGCTGGTGATGGTGCTGCTGCAGTAATGACTCACTATGCTGCATTACTGTGCACAAGCTGCATTTGTATGCACATGAATAGGGGTGGTACTCTAAGACGTGTGTTTGCATATGTGCGGGTACATGTCAGCATTTGCATGTGATCTAGAAGGTGAAACTACAGCAAATTAGGTTAGGTGACACAAATTGCACATAAAGCTTGCATTTATGCATCTGCACAATATTTGCAAATGCACAATCGCGGTGGTAGTAGTAGTAGTAGTAGTAGTAGTAGTAGTAAAGAAAAGGTTATTGACCGCTTAACTAACCTTTCTGGTATATTTTTATTGCAGTCGATTTTCTTGTTGTATTGCAATTGTTATTGTAGCTGTTGTTGTTGTTAGTGGTGGTTAGTGGTGGTGATAGAGGTGGTAGCTGTTGAAATGGTGTTTTTCTTTTTGTTATTTTCTTGAATTTGTAATTGCCGTGTTGTCGTTATTGTGGCTTATGCAGTTGATGTCGTTGTTACTTTTTTTGTTGTTGTTTGACCCCCATCCCCCACCCACTTCCATGATAATCCTGATCGAACAAATTTAAGATCAATGGGCTCCAGCTATAACCACCCTTTAGATAATGTGCACACTTGATAATCTATATATATATATATCCTTTCCTTGGCACAGCTGGAATTTTATTTGAGGAGTACTTGGCCATTATTACTAGCAAGTCGAGCGACCTGTTAGGGACTCCCTTGTTCGCGTATTGCTTTTGTTATAGTTGAGTTGTTGTTGTTGTTGTTGTTGTTATTCTTCTTCTTCTTCTTCTTCTTCTTCTTCTTCTTCTTATTATTATTATTATTATTATTATTATTATTATTATTTACTATTATTATCATCATCATCATCATCATCATCATCATCATCATCATGATTAGCAGCAGCACTATTATTATTATTATTATTATTATTGTTGTTGTTATTGTTGTTGTTGTTGTTGCTGTCGTTGCATTACTTATTCTTGTCATTGACCTCAGAGTTGACTTTCTTTCTGCAGCTTTTGTTATCCACTTTGTTATAAATGTTGCATTTCAAGTCGCTGGAAAAACTTTGGGTTTATTGTTTTTTTTTCATTTTTTTTTCTTTCATTTTTTAAAAATTTTATTTATACCTTCTAACGGGTTGAATCATCCAAATTTGTGAGAAGTTCGGACAATGGGCGAAAAGCTTGTCCGTCGTATTTCTTCCGACTCTTTAGAAAGAGAGATCAAATACCACCACAGGCTTTTCATCCTTTCAATGTCGATTAAAATAAAAGTGAAGTAGCGGTACAGGGTGGAGGGATTGTCATATTTGTTAGCGCCTTGGACAAATGTGGCAGCATGGTAAGAAGCTTGCTTCTTAACCACATGGTTGTGGGTTCAGCCTCACTGCGTGGTACCTTGGACAAGTGTCTTCTACTATAGCTTCGAGCTGAGTAAAGCCTTGTGAGTAGATTTGGTTGACGGAGACTAAAAGAAGACCGTTATATATACTCTTTTACTCTTTTATTTGTTTCAGTCATTTGACTGTGGCCATGCTGGAGCACCGCCTTTAGTCGAGCAAACCGACCCCAGGATTTATTCTATGTAAGCCTAGTACTTATTGTGTATCGTGTTAAAAATACTTGAAGGTTACAACAGATAACCATTTTGTATTCCCCTTCGAAAATTCAACTACAAAGAAACAGGAGTTGCTTGTCGATCTGGTGGCATAAGAATACTTTCTTTGCTGTTCAAGTCATAAGAAGTTAGAAACCTCGTGAGTCGTGAATGGATTCTTTTCTAGAACAATGAAACTCGAAGGTGATAAAGCTATAAATAACAAATAACCCTTTGGACATAAAAAGTGGAAGGCTTCTCGTGGGGCGAATCCACAGGTCTCGTAAACATGACAGATGTTCTATCATTGGACCATCCGACTACAGAACAAGTGACACTGGTTTACATGGTACCAGTAGCAGGTCTCATCAGTCTGTGATGAGATCTCTGGCCTGACACATAAAGTTGATTTCAAATTTTGGCACAGGGCCAGCAAGTTCGGAGGAAGGGGTTTAGTCAATTACATCGACCCCAGTGTTCCACTTGTACTTGCTTTATCAGCCCAGAAAGAATGAAAAGGGTAGTCGACCTCGACAGAATTTGAGCTCAGGACATAAAGACAGACGAAATGGCGCTAAGCATTTTGGCTGGTGTGCTAACGATTCTGCCGGCTCGCCACCTTAGGCCTGACGCACTATTGCTTATGATTTTGCTGTTTTCGTTTGTCTTTCGTATATCTTTCCCGTTGTTGTTGTTGTTGTTGTTGTTAATGATATTGTTGTTGATGATGGCGTTGTTGTTGTCGTTGTGGTTGCTGTTGTTGTTGATAATTCAATGAAAAACCGTTCCAGCAATAATCATCCAATTGTATTCTTGTTTATCGATGGATTCGGCACACGCAGATCTTCAACAAAACGAAGGCTGCAGATCTACTGTTGAAAAGTTTACCGAAATAAATCGGGAGTGAGTTTTTCATTCAATTACAGAGATCCTTCCTCTTGTCGTCTTGAACTTAACACTAACGAGATACTCGTCCTTCTTGCTTATTTGCTTTGGTGTTCGTCTTTTGTTTGTTTTTAATTTTATGGACCGTAAAAGTACAACCGTTTTTGCGAAATGAATATATTAATGTGGCAGGTAAGGGTGTAAGTGCAAGATAAAATGAAGAGGGTTATGTTGTTGGCACTCCGTCGCTTACGACGTCGAGGGTTCCAGTTGATCCGATCAACGGAACAGCCTGCTCGTGAAATTAACGTGCAAGTGGATGAGCATTCCACAGACACGTGTACCCTTAACGTAGTTCTCGGGGATATTCAGCGTGACACAGTGTGACAAGGCTGACCCTTTGAATTACAGGCACAACGAAAACTGGAAGAAAGAATGAGAGAAAGTTGTGGTGAAAGAGTACAGCAGGGTTTGCCACCATCCCCGGCCGGAGCCTCGTGGAGCTTTAGGTGTTTTCGCTCAATAGACACTCACAACGCCCGGTCTGGGAATCGAAACCGCGATCCTATGACCGCGAGTCCGCTGCCCTAACCACTGGGCCATTGCGCCTCCACGAAGAGGGTTATATCAGAAAGTTAAAATGAACATTAAGGGTTCAGACATATGAGGGTAAGATGAGATACGGGTTTTCATGCGGAGAGAATGGAGGAACGTGAGATATGTTAATGAATTGAAGAGAGGGAGAGAGGGAGAGAGAGAGAGAGAGAGAGAGAGAGAGAGAGAGAGAGAGAGAGAGAGAGAGAGGGGCAGAGACAATTAGAAAGAAAGAGGGAGATAAAGAGAGGGGCGGTATAACGAAATAATGTCAAAATAACCTGCAGATGAGCCACATCAATGTCATAAATGAAATAACAAGGTTGTTTGTTTGAAATTACGATGATGACTTCGATTTAATTACTCGAGTTTGTGGTGGCAAATCATTGAATGTCAAGCTGAGGGACGTTTATTAAATAGGTAATCCTAGTGAGATTGCCATTCAAATAGAAAATATCTCAGATAAAATCCTACATAATTAATCCAATTTTCGCGATAGATTATCGCAAATTAAAGATTCTGTTTGCCAGTTTGTACTGAGTTTAATGTGGAACAGACCACGGAATAATTCCGAACGAATAGTTCTCAATATGAATGGTTCTGAATTTAGACTAATGCAAATTTCACCGAAATGGTTTAAGGTTAAATTGTTGGCGTCGCTTCCTTTTGCTCTCACAAGGACTATGGAAACATAATAAATCCAATACTGGAACCCAACGAGACGCTCATTATAAATAAAATGCCTGGACCAGCTACTTTTCAGTGATAAGATATAACGTTCTCCTGTTGGTGATAGCCGCTACTCAAGTTCCTTAGTTCGGATGCAAACCATTGACTATTAATCTTGTAGACCTATTGTAGACCTCTGTTAACTCAAACATTTAAAATACACATTGATTCTAATATGTAAACTGAAATTGTTGTGATAATATCACTGTTCATCATTCAAACTAAACTATAATTTGTTCACTAAACAAGCAGAACAATTGGGTTCTAATGAGTAATTGAGGTTTAGACTTATGTGTGATTTTAATGATCGGATGTTCTACTCTATTACAAAGTCGTTCTTAGCAAAATATTGGCTTAATTTTGTCAAGTTAAGTTTTTCAAGAGTTTGAACTCCCATTGTATGTAATTTAATTGTTATTGTTTTTTTTTTTTAACTATTTGGTTATCAAGTTTATTCTAAACTGTAGTAATAAAACTTCTCTTGTCATTTGACTTCTTTTAAATATGAAAACTAATTAGTATTTTATAAAAGATGAGAGTGCTGCACTTGTGGCAAAAAGTACCCTCAAATATGTAAATAAATATATAAATAAATATAAATCAAACTGGGGAAACATTCAAGTGCCAACTATTTGGCACGGATACCAATATATGATATATGACATTATTTACAGTAAATTATATTACACTTACATAAAATGTGATAATGTGATGACGTTTTAAGTGGAGGAAGTTATCAAGTTTGTTGTTTACGATGGTCATTTTATTGAAACGTCTGACGTTCTTAACTGACCAATCCACTGTTTTCTTTGTTGACCCCGCCTTCTCAAGAATATGGTGGGAAAATGAGAAAGAAAGGGTTATATAGAATAGGGAGAAAGGAAAAATATAAGTCAATGAGACTTGAAATAAAAAAGCAGTCAAGAAGGAACTTTAACTGAAACAATTAAATATCTAAATACAGGGAAGCAATATATTGATAAAACGGAAATTTTCTTGCATTCTTGGACTCATAAAGACCGTTACCCGGCTTCCATAGCCGTGACCGAGTCCTCAACATACCCCTGAACAGGACGCTGATTCGTCGCAGGGTTTAAGATAGCGATTTTAAGGGGAGGGGGCTAGTCGATTACATCTATTCCCCTTTACTTGACTAGTACTTTATTTCATTCAACTCCCAGGGGTTGAAAGGCAATGTTGGCCGCCAAGGTCTAAACTCGAAACATAAAGAGCCCGAAGAAATACCGCTAAGCACTTTGTTCGTCGCGCTAGCGATTCTGCCAGCACGCCACCTTGAGTCTACCGAATAATCCTTTCTACTATAGGCAAAGGTCTGAATATTTATTTGAATGTGGGGATGAGGGAAGCTTGTCGATTACGTCGACCTCAGTACACAACTGGTGTTTATTTTATCAGACCTGAAAGGGTGAAAGGCAAAGTCGACAATGTCGGAATTTGAACTTGGATCGTAAAGACGTGCGAAATGCCACTAAGCATTTTGTCTGGCATGCTAACCATCCTGCCAGCTCACCGCCTTAATTCTACCAAATTATAATAATCCTTTCTAATTTTGGCTCGGGGTTAGCAATATGAAGAGGATTAGAACAAGTTGATTACATCGATCTTCAATACTTGACCGATACTTTATTCCATCGATGTCGAAAGGATGAAAGGCAACATTTGAACTCAAAGCCCAAGACTCCAGAGGAAATACTGCAAAGCAGTTTGTCTGGTGCACCAACAGTTCTGTCAGGTCACTGCCTTGCTTTTATAAAGCAAATATGCAATGTCGGGTCTAGTGAAATTTAAACACTGGACTTTTCTAAGTTTTAGTCAAAGGAAGAAAATCAACACTTATGGATATTATGTAAGATCTCAAACTCTCGCAACAGGGTAAGGAAACGATTCTACCACTCGTCACCTATCCATTGCATTCCGTGCTATTAATTAAAAAAGTAGATAAAATACTTTTGA
>NC_142929.1:54302694-54307694 GCF_046866305.1 Octopus bimaculoides | reverse complement strand
TAGAATTGACATCTACCATCTTACCTTCTGTCAAATTTATGGACATCTCCGTTTTCATTGACCATATAACCTCACCATTACACCTCCATCTACTAACATATTTACTCTAATTCCTACCTCAACTTTAACTCACTGACAATAAACTTTCAATTACCTATTCTAATTTCCTATTTGGTCACGATTCTAAATTCGAAACCCAGTCTCCGTGTGCGTCTATTCAGCTGAAGACCCCGCGACTTCCAAACGAACATAAGCAAGTAAGTATAAATTCAAAATTCAAATAATGATAAAGTGACCAGCAAACATAACCAAATAGACAAAATATGCAAAATATATATTTAAAGTCAGGGTAAATATATTTTTTTAAATAGTTTACATATTAAGCCTAGATGATGAGCTTTAAGTGTCTTTGGCACAGAAAGCGAAATCAATTGATACTGTGATATCTACTCTCCTGTTTGTAGTTTTACAAATAAGACGATTGTTGTTTTTTAGTATATTTACCACATTCTCTGTGCGTGTTTACATATAGTGAGAGATGCGTGGCTTTGGAGAGTTTTAACTCTACTTTCTAGCAAACAAGTGCATATTGTACCCTGACTTTTAAATATATATATATGCGCATGTGTGTGTGTGTGTGTGTGTGTGTGTGTGTGTGTGTGTGTGTGTGTGTGTGTGTGTGTGTGTGTGTGTGCTTAGAAGATATAGTGATTGCCACGTCTTTACAGAAGAAAGCCATCTGTTCAATTAGTAAATACTGTCGTGCAATCACATATGCCTAGTAAATCAGCATTTGGACAAACAGACTCTGTTGCAGGTGTTACAAACATTTTCATACAGAAAAATCTCTGGATTTGAAGTTAAGTCTTGCTTATGAATGATCGTTTCAAGATCGATGGTTCGATTTTTCTATTTTCAAATGCTTTACAACCATTGTAGATCACATCTTTCCAAACCAATAGATTTTACGCCATCTGCTTCCAGTTTTCAACGTTCGCATTCAGTATGTTATTGTTGCTTTTGACGGCATCCCTAAAACTTTTCCTAGGTTTATATCAAGGACGTTTACCAGGCTGCAACTTTCTGTAAAACAACAGCTTAGGTAATCTTGCATCGTAATAAGGTACCCAGCCCAATGCATGTGATTGTGTATGAGGAGTATTTCAAGAGAAGCTGTGTTGGCTTGCTGATTAACAACTGTGTCCGGTGAGACTGCCATTTAGTGTTTTAGATACCCCTGGGCAAGTTTAATGGAATTTTTGAAAACCTTGATATTACCACTATATATAGTCGAAGACTCAGAAGATAAGTAACTAGATAAGTTGCTCTTGGGAGGTATTGGTAACATGTAACTCAGTACAATCTATTGAATGGTCGGGTCGTCGGCGACTAAACCGGCAACTCCACCAGCACTCTTGGTGAGGAGGAGGATTCTTGGACACCCTGCGGTATGAAAAATGAAACCTTTTAAAGAGCAAATGAACTCAGTAGAGTCAACGGCCACTCCAGTTGTGGGCATATATGGTCACACAAGATGGATTAGGCTCTTTAGTTATAGAAAGCCAATCTCAGAGATTCTGGCGTACTGCCTGGCACTTCCATGTTTGCAAAAGTCATTGGAGCTACTTATTTGCATACTATAAGCGTGTGCGTGTGTGTGTGTGTGTGTGTGTGTGTGTGTGTAGGTACAGGCGTTGTGAGTGGTAAGAAGCTTGTCTCCCAACCACATGGTTCCAGGTTCAGTCTCACTGCGTAGCAGCTCGGGGAGGTGTCCTCTACTATAGTCTCAGGCCAACGAAAGTCTTGCGAGTAGATTTAGTAGACGGAAACTGAAAGAAGCCCATATATATATATATATATATATATATATATATATATATATATATATATATATATATATCAATTAGAAAATGCACTTGGTATAACACTTGTGTAACAATAATTGGGTACCTTCCCAGCTGTATATTGGATAGATACTATCCCTTAGTGGGTTGAATCCTCAACCCCTAACTCTCTCGCATTATATATATATATATATATATATATATATATATATATATATATATATATATATATATATTGTCTGTGTTTGTCCCCCTATCACGGCTTGACAACCGGTGTTGGTGTGTTTACATCTCCATAATTTAGTGGTTTGGCAAAAGAGAACAATACAGTAACTACTAGGCTTAGAAAGAATAAGTCCTGGGGTCGATCTCTTCTATTAAAGCCCTTATAGGAGCGGTCCAGCATGACTACAGTCAAATGACTGAAATGTGTAGAAGAGTAAAAGTACACACACACACACACACATATATATATATATATATATGTATGTATAACACATACACAGACAAATAAATATGTATGTATATATATATGTGTAAAATAAAGCAAAAACAAATGCATCCTTAAATACATTAGCTAACTTGATAAATTAATTGTGACACACAAGATGTCTGCCTTGTATCTATGTATGTATGCATATATATATAAGTGTGTGTGTATATAAATAAATAAATAAATAAATATATATATATATATATATATATATATATATATATATATACGTACATACACTGTAATGTACTTAATGACCAGTTTGTTCTCATTAGCAAAATAAAAAAAATCAAATAAAATGAAAGTAATAAATATAAATACAGACCAACAAATATAGCTAGAAAGGAACTAACAAACAGCATAGAGGTAAAAAGTAAACACCCAAAATTAGGCCGACTGGATGTGTGTGTCTGTGTGAGTGTGTGTGTGTGTGTGTAAATGTACGTTTGCAGACGATAAATATCTGACGTCATTAATAGTCGAAATTTGTTTTTACACTCCTATTTGTTTGTTTCTCTCTGTAAAATAATAACAAACAGTAAGAAATTGCACTAGTAAATACAGTACAATCAGTATTCCTCACCTCACCACACACACAAACATTTAAGTGTATGACGTCATCAATTTGGATTGACACACCTATTTTTTTTTACTGCCTGTACGAGTCATTTTCTGTCTATATATAGCAGCCTACTTTATAAATTGTTCCGCTATTATTATTATTATTACTATAATTATTATTATTATTATTATTATGATTGAGTGAGAGAGCAGTGCATGCCATCAAAGTGACACTGGGGGTAAAATATACGAAGCCCAGTAGACCCATCAGGACTACTCGCCTACTGGCTTAAAGTATGCCTATAACTTTGAGATCTCCACATACCTGCCTGTGATATTCTGCATACTTTATATTTAACAAAAGTTTTGTTTTACATTTTCATACGTCTCCTTTAGTTGTACAGAATGTGTCACTGGAATGGATGAATGGTTATTTCTGTTGTTTAGCAAGACAGCCTTCACATTCCCTTTGAAAGCATCAATGAATGACTTCCATTCTGAGGGATTGCTCTCGATCTCAAAATAGTTTAGCAGATTTGGAAAATCACAGCAAAACACCAAGAGAAGAAGGTTCCCGGTAACGAAAGCTTTTTCTCATTTTTAGCCAAGAACCAAGAAGTTCCGCTGCATCCTTTGGTAGATTCAAATCTCTCACCAAATCATTGAGCTCTTCCTGTGTAAATAACTGCAGACTTTCGATTTCGTCAAAAGTGTAGTCATTACTTTCTTCACATTTGTCTTCTTCATCATTGTCTGATGTAACATTCTCCAAAACAAGTGCGGGGAGAGGAACTGGAATGCCAATCCCATGTGCAATAGGCCGTATAGCCGAGGGAGTACTATGATACACTATCTTATGCTTCTTTTTTGCACTGTACCCATCAACTTTGTGGAGGCGCAATGGCCCAGTGGTTAGGGCAGCGGACTCGTGGTCATAGGATCGCGGTTTCGATTCCCAGACCGGGCGTTGTGAGTGTTTATTGAGCGAAAACACCTAAAGCTCCACGAGGCTCCGGCAGGGGATGGTGGCGAACCCTGCTGTACTCTTTCACCACAACTTTTTTTTCATTCTTCCTTCCTGTTTCTGATGTATCGGTATTTCAAAGGGCCAGCCTTTTCACACTTTGTGTCACGCTGAATATCCCCGAGAACTACATTAAGGGTACACGTGTCTGTGCAGTGTTTAGCCACTTGCACGTTAATTTCACGAGCAGGCTGTTCCGTTCATCGGATCAATTGGAACCCTCGACGTCGCAAGCGACGGAGTGCCAACAACCCATCAACTTTAGTAACGCAGAAATAACAATCGTCAACGTGGTTACTTGGTTCTCGTCACACCATTGATATCCCAAAGGACATTTCTTTTTTCCTACCGGGTTTCTAGAGTCTCAGCTTTTCTACACACGTGTGATATACTTTGTGTGGAGCCCAAGGTTTGTCGTCGTATAAATTTTTTCAAAATCTGTTATATTTTGTCGCTGTTTAATGCTACAATAAAACAGAACGTGTCTCACTTGTTCACGCACTTACGTTTATAAGCACTCATTTTAAATAGACTTTATATATAAATATCACCAACGACTGACTTCTGGAACTACTAAAATAACACATCAGTCAATAAAGCATCAGTTAGTAATAATGTACACAGCTTTTCAAGACCATGTCGTCTGTCAGATTTGCTAAAGACTGTTTAATAAACTTTATATTGGCTGCTATTTTACCTTTACTAATATTAGGTCAGCTTTGGTTTATAGGAATTTATTTTGTTGAGCAAAATAAATCAGATAATCACTGTTATCTGATTCTCTGATACCATAATGCAGGGAAAAAAAGCTTTATTACACAAAAACTAGAAGTGATGGAGAAAAACTAATAATAGATCTGAAATCAGCGCAAAAAATTGCTTTATAAAATTATGTAGACATTTATACAGAAAATCATGCAGACTAGTGTAATAGTTCATAATATGATAAATAAATAAAAATACCCTTTGGACAGACAAATAAGTGGACAGCTCCTCGTGGGACATGTCTACTGTATCTCAGACAATCAGGTTACAATTACGGGGAAGTATGATTATCAAAAATCAGTTTGAAGAAAGT
>NC_142929.1:54255194-54297694 GCF_046866305.1 Octopus bimaculoides | reverse complement strand
ATGAACATATATATATATATATATATATATATATATATATATATATATATATATATATACACATATATATATATATATATATATATATATATATATATACACATATATATATATATATACATATATATATATACACACATATATACATACACATATATATATATACACATATGTGCATTTATATATATACATATATAATCTGTAGCTCGTCAACGGAATCGCTAATTAATGAATAATTATATAGTTGCAAATACTACCGAAAACACGTGCGCAAGACAGCTACATCTTTATCCATTTAAGAATTCGAACTTAGTGCGCGAGCATAAATATATAGTCCAGCAGTGAATAAAGAAATTTAAAGCTGTATGCTATACAGTCTCAGAATTGTAAACATTACTATCGTAAAGTATGGGCGTTTAGTTCACAGGTGATCTAAACGATTAGGCACGCTAGGTAAGTGGTGTAACGGATTACTAGGGCTCGAATTTCCGATGCGACGGATATATAATTGTTAAAGAGTATAACAGTCATTAAACATTTAAGAGGACAACAAACATTGTTCGTTGTCCTCTTTAACAATTATCTATCTCTCTCTCTCTCTCTCTCTCTCTCTATATATATATATATATATATATATATATATATATATATATATATATATATATATATATATATATACAAACATCTATATAAATACACAGTGAAATTAATTGTAATGGAAACTAAATAATAGTGAAAGTATTATATCACATTACAATAGAGATGTTATTGTTTCACTTTTGACACGTAATAGCGAAACAGATAAGAGATTGCTTCGAGCTCACATTAGGCAAGAAGTTGAAAAGTTTTGGGGCCCATGACACGCTAAATATAAGGCATGTGTAAAATTTGAATGAAATCGGTTGGGTAGTTCTCGAGTTTTAGTCATGCACACATACAGACACACACACACAAACATTCTCGGTTTTATATATATAAAACTGTTTTATATATACGACAGGCTTCGACATAGTTTCCATCTACAGAATTCATTAACAGGCCATTGGTCGGTCTGTGGCGGGGACTGAAACTACGTGGTTGCAAACCCATATTTTTGGACTCAAAGCCATGCCTGCGCTTCCAACTCACATATATTCACACATATCTTGTAGCTATGTTTCTAAAATGTTTCACCCTATAAGCAAACATCCCAACCCTATCTGACACATATACGTACAACGTGTGTGTGTGTGTGTGTGTGTGTGTGTGTGTGTGTGCACGTGCACGCACTTATGAGGATGCATGCTTGTGTGTGCACACGTATTTGTGGGAACACATGTGTACAAATGCATATATATAGTTTCTTATGAGTTCATAAATGTCGTCTTTGAAATTCAAACACCACTATTTTGGATTTCATTTCACGTATAATATAGTATTTTATTTCATGCAGCAGGCTTCAAATTCTATATAGGTTTTAACCTGTCCATTAATTACTAACATATCATATCACTGTAAGATTTGAAGTTTATCTCATTTCATCTCTGCCTCTTTCTCACTCTTTGTTTGTTTCTTTCTTTCTCTCTTTTTGTATTTATGTAGAAGTATACACATAAATCAGTATCCACATATTTAAGTAATTTATATGTTCGGCATGCATACTTATATAAGCACACATACGCACTTACATATACGTACACATACACACACACATATATGTATGCATATATATATATATATATATATATATATATATATATATATATATGTATATATATATGTATCTATGTATGTATGTATGTATGTATATATGTGTGTGTATGTGCGTTCGTGAGTGTATATGTGTGTGTGCGTGTGTGTAAGGCATTGTGAAGCTTATTCGTCAAACGAAAATCGTGTTCAGTAATGGGTTCTACACTCCACTCTAGTATCTAATGTAGTATGAAGTGGAGCATCAACTTCATGATAAGCTTGTGTACGGAATACGAGCTGAACAATAGAAAGAATAATAATAATAATTAAGCAGATAACAGCATAGCATTCAATGTTATAGAGAGCGTACACGCGTTTCATGTACATGCTGTAATATTTACATAACAGTTGTAGGAACAATACGCAGTCTTTTTCTTCCCCTCATCAGGGTCCCATAATAAATACAATAATAGAGGTTAAAAGCTCTACATACATACATACATACATACATACATACATACATGCATACATGCATACATACATACATACATACATACATACAAGTGTGCATATTATAACGATCTTTCCAAACCCTGCTATATTTTACATGGGATTTTTGGTCTTCGAAAGTCGTCTTGGTATATAAGTCGACCTACCTTTTGGGGGCGGTAAATTTTGGTCTAAATTGATACTTGCTACCATATCATTTTGAGACTGGATCCTGGCATGCGAGAACGAAAACACCCTGTACATTGGAAGAATCGAGAGAAAAAAGAGTATATAATAATTTGCATTAAGTCAAAGATTTGCTCACACCTGATCTATATAATCAGTCTTCTACTACTGTTAACTCTCATACTACATAGAACATCACTAGTGTCTATATGAATATTAAAAGAAATAGTCCAGATCTCATAAATGATAGATGACATAATGCAGGACTACATTTTTCTGGAAGTCCTCTTAGGATATTAACCAGAGCAGAACATCAACGACTAAAACTTCAAAGTTATCGACAAAACACCGATAAAATAGTAGTGCAGTCTTGAGAATAATTTTAAATTGCATCTTGTAGCGGTACCCAGTTCAAGAGTTCCAGTGTTTTTGTGGAGTGTGGAACCACTCTGACCCGGAGTAGTAGCACTTGTTAGGGTCCCAGTTATGAGGTAAATAGCATGTAATCCCAGAGCCTGGGTACGTTGAAATCATAAGATGTCTTACGATGGATGTGATTTTTTTCGGCAAATGAACATATTGAATCAATGATGAATATCACTAGATGTTGAGCGGACGAACAGACTACAAAATTTCAACGACCAGGATCAGTCAGTTTAGTTAACGATTTACTGTTATCATCTGTTGTCGTGGCTTTTGCAGATGAGATATTTTAGCAAGCAAAAGTCGAATGTTAGTAAAATCAAGGCCATTATCCATGCCTCTTCATTCGATCAGGTGAAGACGGTTACATTGGTCCAGGCCAGACCTACAAGTAAGATAAAGAAGGCAACTATCGCAACAGTGACATGATTACACTGAAAACCGAACAAAAATAGAGTTAGTTAATATTCATTTTTTAGCGTAAACACAACACTATAAATTTTGCGGATTCTGGCTATATTCGATTGCATCAGCTTAAATTTTAACCAGTATTTATTTTTTGACCCTCGAAAGAATAAATGAGGAATTCGACTTTGGTGAGATTTGAACTAAGAACGTAAATATTCATTTAGTTTAATATTGTAAATCAATTTGTCTGGTACTGTACTACTTCTTGCAGTCACCGCTCTAAGGTTATAACCATAATCCTTCTGCTATAGGCACAGGGCCTGAAATTTTGGGGAAGGGGCAAGTGGATTGCATCAACTCCCAGTGTTCAACAAGTATTTATTTTATCGGCTCCGAAAAGATGGAAGGCAGAGTCGACTGCAGCAGAAATTGAACTCAGAACGTAAAGCCGGGAGAAATGCCGTTAAGCCTCTTTTTTTTTTTGTTCCTGGTATGTAACGATTCTGCCAGTTTATAACTACTATCATTTTCTATTATTGGCGCAAGGCCCGAAATTTCGGGGGAGGGTCTAGTCGAGTATATCGTCTTGTTGTTCAACTTGTTTTTCTTAATTCTTCGATTTGCGAAAAGTTGAAAAGCTAAATCGACCTCAGATGAATTTGAACACAGAATGTAAAACTGGAAGAAATGCGCTAATCTTTTTGTCTGGCTTGCTAACGAATTAGTTATAACTATTATCAAAAAGAAAATAAGATGCTAGAATTTTGGCAGGGCTGTGGGGTAAGTAGCTTGCTTACCAACCACATGGTTCCGGGTTCAGTCCCACTGCGTGGCACCTTGGGTAAGTGTCTTCTACTATAGCTTCGGGCCGACCAAAGCCTTGTGAGTGGATTTGGTAGACGGAAACTGAAAGAAGCCCGTCGTATATATGTATATATATATATATATATATATATTTATTTATATATATATGTATGTGTGTGTGTTTGTGTCTGTTTTGTCTCCCCAACATCGCTTGACAACCGATGCTGGTGTGTTTACGTCCCCGTAACTTAGCGGTTCGGCAAAAGAGACCGATAGAATAAGTACTAGGCTTACAAAGAATAAGTCCTAGGGTAGGTTTGCTCGACTAAAGGCGGTGCTCCAGCATGGCCACAGTCAAATGACTGAAACGAGTAAAAGAGTAAAAGAGTAAACAGCAGCTCAATAATATACACCTGGTAAAATAAACACCAATTTGCAGTACTGCATTTGATTCATTGCTATAAAGAACAACAACGCTGTAAAATTGATAAATGCCCTTTGGTCTGATAATTTCAAAATCCTGTCCTGACGAGAAAAAAAATGACCGTTAGAGTAGTGAAAGTTGATGGTAGGTCAGAACAGAACTATCAAAATCATAATCCAATGGGAGAGCCTCTAGAATAGTAATGAGTAAACTGCGGCCCGCGGGACTTTCTGGATAACACGCTTAACATAAAATTACTTTGAATTTTTTAGTAGTGCGGCTCGCCAAACGCTGAGCCATGTCACATGCAGATCGCTTCTCGAAAAAGCTTGCCCATGCCTGCTTTTCGTTATTACTCAACCTGCTAGAAACAGCAAGTTGAACAGTAACGAAGAGCACTTCAACCGATTTAAAAACAAAAACAAAAAATTGTGGACGATGAGGCTCTAGATTGTTATGGAACTGCCATGGATGGAAGACTTAATTTTAAGAGTCAATCCCGACTTAACACTGAACAAGCAACAACTACCACCTTCGCCAAGGGTTCCAGTTGATCCGATCAACGGAACAGCCTGCTCGTGAAATTAACGTGCAAGTGGCTGAGCACTCCACAGACACGTGTACCCTTAACGTAGTTCTCGGGAATATTCAGCGTGACAAGGCTGACCCTTTGAATTACAGGCACAAAAGAAATCGGAAGAAAGTTGTGGTGAAAAAGTACAGCAGGGTTCGCCACCATCCCCTGCCGGAGCCTCGTAGAGCTTTAGGTGTTTTCGCTCAATAAACACTCACAACGCCCGGTCGGGGAATCGAAACCGCGATCCTCTGACCGCGAGTCCACTGCCCTAACCACTGGGCCATTGCGCCTCCGCTGCTTTCGCCACCACAATGGTAGCAACAGTACTTAAACTGTAATTGCCGCCATCCTATTACGTCAGGTACTACTGGTAACATCTTAAAGATTCGCAATTATGTTGATACTGGTTTATTATCCAATTTCGCTTCCTACCATTTCCCCTAGCTTTTTCTGTCTTTTTCTTTTTCCTTCCTTTTTTGTTTTTGTTTTGTTATCTTCTAACTTTCACTGCTGATCCATCTCGTTTGGCCTCGATTTCTGTTTTTTTTTTTAGTTCTTTTCTTTCTGCATGATAGCCATGTTATTAGATATGATATGGAAACGTTGTAAAACTTCAGCATGTGCTTACGATTAAATTTAAAACCTAAGATCTCAGCAGTGAAACATTTTCGCATTAAATTCGTTACAGCTTTTCTTTCATGTAAACTTGATACTATAGTAACTTGCACTTCCCTGCCGCAGGCGGTTGAAACAATATATACCTAACAAATGTTTTGTTGCGATGTGGTTGAATAAGTTAACTTGCCTACATAAAACTGATTCCGTTAAAAAAAAAAGAAAGTGTTGCACTAACAACAATAACAACATCTTATAAACAATTCCAGAATTCTACGGAGGGATCCATATCACTGACAAAACTGAGTGTAGAGGAACAAATGCTGCCCTCCGATTGAGTCAACTTTGCTTACCTCCAGTCACAGAAGGAATGTATTGGCATAGGAAAAAGAGATAAAGCAACAAACACACACACACACACACACACACACACACACACACACACACACACACACACGAAACTTATGAAATGCTGTTGTTTTTTTTTATATATAAACAGACATTTTTTGAGTTTCAGATATTTTTCACTCGTGAATCTATGTAGAATAGTAACACTCGGCACAGACGTGGCTGAGTGGTAACAAAATTTGCTTCCCAACCACATGATTCCGGGCACAGTTCACTGCGTGGCACTTTGCGCAAGTGTCTTCTACTATAGCCTCGAGTCGACCGAAACAATGTGAGTGAATTTGGTAGGCAGAAACTGAAAGAAACCTGTCATACATATGTGTATGACAACCGCTTGACAACTGGTGTTGGTGTGTTTACGTTCCCGTAACTTAGTGGTTCAACAAAAGACGGATATTATAAATAAGAGACTTTAAAAATTTCTTCATGGCTGCAGTCTAACGACTGAAACACGTACATGAAGACAGTTTCAATTCGTGACGTAGTTGCGATTTCTTTTTCGAACAGCTTCAGATCACTTTGATATAATAGGAAGCCTTGAACGCATGATAGCCCTGTTCATTACTAGCTAAATGTAACAAAGATGTTCAATCCTTTCTAAACAACGAATATTGCTAAATAAATCAGTATGAGGACTGAAAGAGGGAAGGGTAAATTACCGTATTTACTATAATTTATAGAGCTTCTAACATTTTAAAACTTGTACAACACCATGGCGGAGAAGAATTATATGGATGCAAACGCTCTTATATTCCTATGAATAAACAGGAAGCGGGTGCCAAAAATTTCACTTACATTTGAAGCGGGAATGAGACATTTTCAGTTTGAGAACCGCTGTAATAAATCACTGCATGTCAATGTGCCACGGTGTGATTTTTATGGCTTATTCAAGTGAGAAAGGGCAGACAGCACCTTTGATATTTTCAAAATCTCCTAGTCTGGTAGGGAGAGAAATAAATAAGCTACAACTCACAGTTTGCTGCTATTCAATATTTCTAACACTGTAAGTAGTCCAGCTGGGAATCATTGGTTGTGTGCTGGCCTAGAAACGAATAAGAAGTCTCCCGAGACGTTAGATATGAGCACAAGACATCTGTTGTTGCTGCCAGTGGACTTCTGATGGAGAACGGTTTCACTTTGTCTTCTGACCGGGAGAAATACAGCACAAAGGAAGATGCTGTATATGAAAATGAGGAGCTATCCTCACACTTAAGGCCTGCTTCTAATATTTTAGTCCACTGAAGACACTGTAAAGCCAAGTCAGGTGTTAAATTGGGTGACTATTTTGTCTGCCACTAAGCAAAGGCTTGAAACAATAGGTACATACATCGGACTTAGTTGTTCAGTTAGCTTCTTACTTGCTGCAAATGTAGATCCAGCAAAGATTATTTTGAGGTTACAGGACAACTATCACAACAACAACAACAATAATCCTTTCTACTATAGGCACATAACCTGAAATCTGGGGGAGGATGTATAAGCGATTATAGTGACACCAGTGCTCAACTGGTATATATTTTATCGACCTCGAAAAGATGGAAAGCAAAGTCGACTTCAGCAGAATTTGAACTCAGAACGCAAACACGGAGGAAATGCCGCTAAGCATTTTGTCCAGCGTGCTAACGATTCTGCTAGCTCACCATCTTAATTACAATAATTCGATTACATCAACCCTGGTATTCAACTGGTACTTATTTTATCAACTCTGGGAGGATGAAAGTCAAAGTCAAACCCGGCGGCATTTGAACTCAGAGGGTAAAAATGGACGAAATACCGCTAAGCATTTTGCCCGATGCTCTAACGAATCTACCAGCTCGCCGTCTTAATAATAATAATAATAATAATAATAATAATAATAATAATAATAATAATAATAATAATAACAATAATTCTTTTTAATTTTGGCACGAGGTCAGCAATTTTGAGAAGAAGAGGCTTGTCTATTACATCGATCTCTGCGTTCAGTTGGTACTTACATTGTTGGATCTTACAAACTCCAGTACACACCAGCTGCGTTGCTGTAGGGTGGCGGCCATTTTTATATTTCCTTGCACCTCTGTGGTTTTCAGGTCAAAGATGTCTAATGACCTGAAAAAAAAAAAAATAATGAAATAACTGTTGTTAGAGAATCGGTTCACATGTTTATCAATTAATTTGAATTAGTTTAAATATCATAACATCGTGAAATCAGGAAGTGTTTTTGTGGACACCCTGTATTGTGCGCGTGTTCGTATTATATATGTCTGTTTATCTCACATAAACGTATGAATACGTATTTTACCTATCTAGCAAGCATTTCTCTCTTTCCCTCTCACTTGATATATACATACATATATATATATATATATATATATATATATATATATATATATATATATATGCGTCTTGCACGTTATCTGTCAATCTGTCTGTCTATCTATCTATCTATCTATCTATCTATCTATCTATTTGTGCACTTGAGCGTGTGTATTTTCCTGCACGAACATATATATATATATGTGAAAGTATAATATTGAGAAATAAGCGCTTACACATCTAAGCACATGTAAACATATCTACAAATAGGAGTGTTTGCTATAATAAAAACCATGACGAAGAAAGAATTTCGTGCATACGACAAACATTCATGAAATTTTTGAGTTAGTCTTTTAAAATATACATTTTAAAACGTTTTAGGGCAATAACCTACATATCTACATTCACACCCGTTAACACACGTGCTATATCTCACACAAGCATGTATGCGCACATAACTATACTTAAGAATACACATACAAACAAGGACATAAACAAGCAAAAACGCACTCATACACAAACTTAAACTATCTTACTCTTGGACGTACACGTGTATTAAACATACCTTTACCGCTGTATATCTGAATTCTTTCCTATAGAATTTGGCATCAGCATTCATCGGATATATACACACACACACACACACACACACACACACACACACACACATATATATATATATATATATATATATATATATATATATATATATATATATATATATACAGATATAGGGTAAAATTAATAATTAATAATTTTACCAAGTAGTTCGGTATGTTAAAAGAACTATTATCGGTAAACTCATACAAAAGTTATATAATTATTAGCATAATTATAATTAGGGTTCAGCAAAAATTGCTTCAACACATACTGAAATTTAGAAATAGCAGTTAAACCACTATTCCACTACCATATTATATCTCCCAGACATCATCACTCGCAACCCACACAGGCAAAGAGAAATATATATATATATATATATATATATATATATATATATATATATATATATATATACATAATGCTCACACAGACACAGATATATGTGTGTGTGTGTCCAATGAATTTCTATTCTACTTTCCCAAAAAAGTAACTAGAGACTGATTCCATCTTCATATCATTAAACTAAGTGGATAATGAAATCAACAATATCTGACATCTCAGAAAGAATATGGCTGGAGCGGTTTGATGACCGTTCCTCAAAGAAGACTATCCAGTTTCTTTCCTATTTTGTGGAGACACTTGGTCGAGTCATTAGAGTTAACGAATGCAAGGCCATGGGTTCGATTTCTGGCCCAAGTGGCACGTAGTGTTGTTGAGGAAGTTACATCACTCCATGCTGCTCCATTATATTTAGCTAAAAATTACTACCAGGTGATTGTTGTTGTCACCTTTTCTCCTTCCTAATGTCATATTCGCGATGTTCTATTTATTCAAGTGTGAAAGGATCGATAAATGTCTGTGACTGCTTGCAACTATATAGGCACCAAAAACAATTGGCGAAGGCGTGGTAAAACTTATCAGGTTATAATTGTCTTTGAGTGACAGCTAAGCTCCAAATTCTTCATGGCTGAAATAAAGATCTTTATCGTGAATTCAGCAAGAGCATAGACAGATTTAATCATATTATTTCCACTGTAAAAGTAAAAAAAAGAAGAAGAAAAAAAAAGAAGAAAAAAAAACAATAAAAGAAAAAACAAAAAACTATCCAGTTTTAGACTCCATGGAAAGCTACTGTATTAGATTGCGTGTTTCCCAATGATATCGACAAAATTCATTGAAGTCAAGTAAAGGTCATCTTGCTCCACTGTGTTGGGTCGACTTGTCTTTATCATATACATCAACAACATCACAAAGGTCACCAAAATTTTTCCCAAACTCTGATCTTCAGAAAGTTAGTATCAGATAGATGACCAGATAAATCTCTAATCTGACCTTACGAGGCGTGTAATCTAATGGATAAAATATAACAATACGTTACGGAAGGAGAATTAACAAGGAGTTTATCTGCTTTGGAGAAAAGGATGTGCTTAAACACTGATACGGTCTTTTCCCAGGGGAACTTCCTATAGCCTCTAAAGACATTAGATACTTTCGCATATATATCGACAATTGACCTTTGTTGGAATGACCACAACAACAATAACATCGATATAAACCCTCAGTCTTTGGATCCTCAGAACATTTCACTCTAGAGATCCAGATTTAATTATTTAATTATTTGCCGTTTCTCTACCCTTGTACGAGCCCACCTGAAATATTGCTCATTGCTGTAATCTTCACATGCTAAACGAAATATAATGAGGATCGAGAGGCATCCGAGGATAATTACAAACATGAAAAATAAATGGAATGAAGACCTTGATAACTGGAATCACGTCAAAAACATTCATGAATGGTTAGTCAGCAGTGTTTTGTTTCAATGTTCTTTTTGTACTGAAGAGTATATCAGAGGATATTATTATCCAACACTCTACAGCGGCGAGCAGGTAGAGTCGTTAGCATACTGGTGAAATTGCTTAGCAACATTTCGTCTGTCTTTCCTTTAAGGTGGCGAGCTAGCAGAATCGTAACCACGTCAGAAAAAAATGCTTAGTAGCATTTCTTCCGAGTTCAAATTCTACCGGCGTCGACTATGCTTCTCATCCTTTCAGCTTTGATAAAATAAGTGCCAGTTAAGCCCAAGAGTCGATGTAATCGACTTACACCATCTCCCGAATTTGCTATCCTTGTGCCAAAATTTGAAACCAACATGATATTAGGAAATATATTGCAAGAAATAATACAAAAATATATTGTATCATTTTCAGAGTACGAGGTAGAGTTTAGTTGTGAATAAATATGATTATAAAAAGGTGAATTCTTGTAGACGTATCATGTTTTATAGTACAAAATAAGGACGAAGAAGGTTATATTTCTATTTAGTTGTGAATGAAAAGAGATATAAAGAATCAAAGGAGACATTCGTAATAATCCTTTCTATTATAGGCACAGGGCCTGAAATTTGGGGGAGGGGGATAGTCGATTACATCCACCCTAGTGTTTCATTGGTACTTAATTTATCGACTCCGAAAGGATAAAAGGCTAAGTCGACCTCGGCTGAATTTGAACTCAGAACGTAGCAATGAGCGAAATACTCCATTCGTAATAATGATAGCTCATGTAGCTATCAAATATTGCGAACAGTTTGTCTTTATTTTTGCAGACAGATAAAAAGACGATACAGTTGATCTAGTTTAATCCTGTGTTGTTATTTCATCAGCGATTGAGTACACTCTTTAACTGTTCATAGAAACACTTCTTAAAATATTATGACCCTACTGATATCAAGAGCTCAAGTAAATCAATGAGAACGATTTACACATTTGACACACACTTATCCAATCAAATCTTTTATAGATTTCCAAATATCAACAGTTGTAAACACATTTCTTGGAATTCATTTTATATCATCTTCCGAAGAGCGGAAACGAGAAAATAAGTTCAGCATCCAAAAACTGTACATAACTCTATTTTTGCTGTTGAATACTCTTGTTTCTTCTTCCTGTGCGCCTGCGTTTACAGATAAACACACACACACACACACACATGAATATACATACTCAGACACGCGAACACACACACACACACACTCTCTCTTTCTTTCTCTCTCTCTCTCTCTCGCTCTCTCACTCTCTATATATATGTGTGTGTATGTGTGTATGTGTGTTTGCCCCCACCATCGCTTGACCACCGATATTGTTGTGCTTACGTCCCCGTAACTTAACGGTTTGGCAAAGAGACCAATAGAATAAGTGTGTGTGTGTGTGTTTAATAATATATACACCCCAGAATCCGCGAAAATAGCCTTTAGTACAAGAAGGGCTTTTGAGCCTCTTTTGCTATGCGTGGGTGGGTAAGACAATGCACATTATTTTGCGTATTAACGAATATAAATTAATTTTAAGGATTTATATATATATATGTGTGTATAGCTGTATGTAAATACATATGCGTGTACATATACATACACGTTTTTAGAATAAAAACGATATTTTGCTTGTTTTTGTGTTTGTTATATATAGAGTATTCGAAAAACGTGTGATTGAGTGTAAAATCCCACACACGCGCACGCGCACAGACACATCCATAAATATATATCCAAAGAGAAATCTACAATAGAAGTGTGCTGTCGAGGTTTTGTAGGGCGTTCATCCTGAAATGCTCTGACTGAGCTTGGAGTTACTGTCATAGGCAAACAGGTCTATAAATTCCGTCACTGAAGCTGCAGAGAATGCTACCTGTTGCTTTGGATAAAGACAGCAGACCAGTGTTGGCTGTTATTGGGATGCAAGCTGGGATTTGATCAACTCCGGCTGAGTCAACTGGGCGACGGGATTTATGCTGAAGTACCCGAATCCCACTGAGGCCTCAGAAACAACACTGATAATGCATCCCTGGGCATTGTGTGATGTATCTTGACACAATGTTTGTGTATGTGCATCCGCATACACCTACATATCAATATATTTGCATATGAATGTATATTACATATATATATATATATTTATATCAGGGCATTACTATACAATAATGCCTCACGCTATGAGGGACGCTTACCGAACGCGAGGAAATGCAACTCTCAAAACCAGCCCCTTAAAAACAGACTGTATATATATATATATATATATATATATATATATATATATATATATACAGTATGAATGCACGCCACACCCATATATATGCTTAATTTATCGACCCCGAAAAGATAAAAGGCAAAGTCGACCTCGGCTGAATTTGAACTCAGAACGTAGCGTTGGGCGAAATACTGCATTCGTAATAGACCAGCTAGCAAACATTGTGAACGGTTTGTCTTTATCTTTGAAAGGATTATTACGAATGTCTCCTTTGATTGTTTATATCTCTTTTCATTTACAACTAAATAGAAATATAACCATCTTCGTCCTTATTTTGTACTATAAAACAATATATATATATATATATATCGACTTGAAAATTGTTAAGACACTAGGATATTTTCCTACTTAACATGAAACCAATGGTAGCCTTAATTCACAAGAAATTACACCAACTAATGCGGTGTTGAGCACACATTTCCATCGTTCGACATTTACGTATACACACACACTCACACACACACACGCACACACGCGCACACACGCACGCACACACACACACACACACACACGCACACACACACACACACACACACACACACACACACACACACACACACACATACACATGTACAAGTGCATATAATTAATAGTTAATAAACATTAATTGGAAAAACACAAGAACAAAGCTTGACAAGTATGAAATCAGTTTAAAGCCCGCGAAGTTGAAAGGAGACCTTTAGCGATTCAGACAGTAATCTTTCATCAACATGAAATAGTGAAGAGTAAGAGAAAGGGAAAAAAAAATTGATGACAAAATTACAAATTTGTAGAAAGGCAGAGAAAGAACGCATGAAAAAGTTAAAGGTTAGTAACTTGAGAAAATGCTGTTATAAGAGGCATATTGAGAAGAGAAAATGTGGAAGGTGTGTAGAGTGTATCAGAGTATATCTGTGTCTAGAAAGAGATATGTTGATGTGTGTATAATCGTTAGTTGTATGGTGTGAAATTGTGTAGGTGAGGATACAAGAGTGCATTTGTGGTAGGCGGAACAAAGATGTTAAAGAAACATATGGGATGATAACAACAAAGTTAAAGATGTTATTTTACGTGTGTGTAGAGTTTTTTCACAGTATACTGATCTTTCTGCCCGCTCGTCTTCCTATAATGATTGTTTGTAATTTAGGCGCAGTACCAGTAATTACTGAAGGACGAAAGGCATTAGTCGTTAACAACGGCCCTAGTATTTAGACTGGAACTTTATTTCATCGAATCTGAAAATACAAAGTTGTCCTCAAAGGGATTTGAACTCATAACGAGCAGGAAAAAATACCACAATATACTTTTACCGGCGCTCTATCGATTTTGCTAGCTCGCCGTCTTATAATCATGGCTAATTTAGGCCAAGGCCAGTAGTTCTAATGGACGGGTTAGTCCATGTCATCAGCCCCTTAAATAGACTGGTACCTTATTTTATCGACCCTAAAATGAACAAATGCGAAGTTGATCTCGGCCTGATTTAAACTCAGAATGCAAGACTGTTTTAGGAGCGCTCTAACAATTCTGCGAGTTTGTCGTCCTTTAATCGTAGTTTCTAATTTAGACACAAGGTGGAGCTGCTAGTCGATCACTTCGCTTCCAGTTCTCAACTGGTATTTGTTTTATATCCGCACCGAAAGGAATTTGAACACAAAACGTGAAGATGGAACTCCGTTAAACATTTTGTCCGGCGTGGAAACGATTCTGTCAGGTCATCGTATTTGTTGCCCTATAATAAACTGCAATTTATGTACAAGACCAGCAAATTTTAAGAATAGGCTTAATGGTTAACAATGACACTATGCTTCGACCAGTGGTTCCCAACCCTTTTATTTAAATGAGTTTTCCCACTGACCCCTTTTAATATGCTTATCCTTATATATATATATATATATATATAAAATTTTGAATTTAGTTCACGGAACTCCCAGTACTACGTTTGCAGACCACCAAAGGTACGCGGACCCCAGTTTGGGAACCGCTGGCTTAGGCTGATACATTATTTTAGGGATCTTAAAAGGATGAAATGAGAAGTGGTCCTACGCTGGATTTGAACTTAAAAAATAAGAAGCAGGAATATATTCCACAAGGAAGTTTTACTGGCTTTCTAACGATTCCGCCAGTTCGCTGTCCTGTAAACTGCTTTTCTAATTTAGGCAAAAACGCAAGCAAACTTGAGCGGATGGGTTAGATTATTACATCGCTACTTGACTGGTACTTCAAGTTTTCGAAGTTAACTTCTGTCAAATTTGAATGCAAAGAACTGGATCAAATACCACAAGGCTTTTTAATCTAACGCTTAAACAATTTTTACTTTAACTTGTTTCCACCATTAGACTGCGGCCATGCTGGGGAACTGTCGAAATCAGACACAAAACATTTTCCCAAATTTAGAGAAAAGCAACAATCGATTATACCAAATCCCACCCGACCCCTCAGCCTTCCAGTAATTAGCTGGTATTGTATTTTAATTTTATCACCTCCGGAAGTATGTATAAAAAGCAAAATTCGCCTCAACGGGATTTGAACTCAGGGCATAGGGAACCGAAAACAGTAATAATAATATTTATACAACTACAACAGCAAACATACAATCTTCAGGATCCGCCCCGATTCGGCGTCACTAATTTTAATTTTGAGCAAAATGTTCCAGTCAACCTTACCCTTATTGACCTCTGCCCTAATAAATACACAGCCTTAAGGTTCAACATATATTTTTTTTCTTTTCGCTTTTACCACCTCTCCCCCACTTTGTCCGCTATTTTCACCTGTTTTCAAGGTATTTTCCCTCCACTCCCACTTAATAACCTTCCGTCTGCAACCTTGCCTTTATTCGCCAGCGTACCTCTCTTTTTTATTCGTTCTCTTTTACTCACTACGCTCAACTCCTTACTCTCTCTCTCACACACACTTTCCCTTCTCTCTCTCTATTTTTCTCTCCCTCTCTCTCATACTCACCCCCACACTCTTTCACTCTCTCTATGTATGTATTTCCTCCGCTAAGAGTGTTACTCTAGCCGTCAAATACTGTACTCACCAACCTCTGTTATTTGTTTATTTGTTTAATATCTCAACTTCTATCCTGTCCCGGTATAAAGTTTGCGGATGTCTATGTGTGACTGTCTTACATATATGCGAGTGCGTTTATGCGCGCACGTGCTTATACATGCATGTATGTGCGCGTATTTGTGCGTGTGTGTGTGTGTGTGTGTGTGTGCATGTTTGTATTGCACACGTGTGATTCTTAAACAGTGCTTTCATTAAAGGTACGCATGCGTATTTGCGCGTGTATATGCGCGCGTTCGTGTGAGTGTGCGTATGTGTGCGTGTATGTGCGCGCATGTATGTGTGAGTGATCGTATGCATGCATGTATGTGCGTGCGTATTTGCGTGTGTCTTGCACATGCACAATTCTTCATGTGTGTATGCACGCGTGTGTGCGCGCGTGTGTAAGCATGCACTTGTACGTGCAAATGCAAGCGTACGTGTTTATGTTGCATATGTGTGATTCTTAAAGGACGTTCATGAATACATGCGCGCGTGTGCGCGTGTGTATGCGTGTGTATGCGCGTGCACATGTGTATGCCTGCTAGTGTGTGCGAGTATGTTTGTGTGCGTGAGTGTATGTGAGTGCATGTCTTGCACGTGAGTGATTCTTAAAATGCTTTTGTTTGCGTACGCCCGCGTGTGTACGTGCGTTTGTATGACCGCGTGCGCGTCTGTGCATATACATACATGTATGTACGCATGTGTGTGTGTGTGTGTGTGTGTGTGTTGTGTGTTGCACATGCATGATTCTTTCTTAAGCAATAAATAAATTTATTAATCCAATTTACATCGAATATGTTTTTTATCGATTACAAGAAAGATTACAAATTTTTTTTCAGAAATTGCATAAAAAAATGGCTTTGATGCTTTCATGTCCGGCAGACCTCTCCTATTAGTCGCTCAATTAGAAAAGCATAGTTATGTTTTTACTCAGAATCGGTATCGTGCTGTACAATATACTTAACGGTATTTCTCCTAACTTTGTTCTGAGTTCAAATTCTGCCCAGGTCGATTTGATTTCCATCTTTTCGGAGTCGGTAAAATATGTACAAGTAGAACACTGATGCCGATGTAATCGAATTTACCCCACCCCCAAATTTGCTGGCCTCGCGCCTAAATTTGAAGCTAATTTTCCTATTCAGAATCGTTATTGTGCCGGACAGAATACTTAGTAGCATTTCTTCCAACTTAACGTTCTGAGTTCAAATCTGGCCAGCAGCGCTGGCTCAAGGTACCGGCAACTCGGGGACAGTTGCACCATGTGCTTTTTGGTTTACATTTTCAGTTTTTCGCCTTATGAAAGTTTTAAAAGATTATATTTCTAAGGGCACCTAAGTTCAGCTTGCCCGGCGCGCCAGCAACCCTAGGACCGGTTAGGGTTGACTTTGCTTTTCATCCTTTCAGGGTCGGATCGATAAAATAAGTACTAGTCGATAAAATAAGTACTGGGGCGAGTGTAATCGACTAACCCTCTACCCCAAAACTGCTGAACTTTGAGAGCAATATTTTTATTCGATTGCTTTTAACCAAGCAATGCGAGCTTGTTCCCCGTCTAAAACTTACCTCACTTATTCAAGAGTAAACAAAAAACACACCACATTTACACATACACACACACACACACGCACACGCACGCACAGAGAGAGAGAGAGAGAGAGAGAGAGAGAGAGAGAGAGAGAGAGTCATCGTACATTTGCATTACCTTCTTTCTAAGATATAATACCTCTCTGTCATGATGACGAAGGCATACAACGAGCATGGCCAGTCCAAGACTTCACCTTCTAGATACTGATGGTGCTTCAACACAAGACGAACTATGCGGCTGAACAAGTGATCGACTACTCTGTCTTATACAGAATCTCCGAAAGTGACGCCATTTTGAGTCACATTTGGGCGTTATCCTACTCAACGCAACGAACGCTTTGCCATCTGTATGTGCCTTGATTTATTTTGGAAAGGAAACTTGAACTTACATCAAATATTACTAGCGACAAGCATAAATACAGCCATCAAATGCAGGATAACTAGAGACTACAAACACCACAGTTTTCTAGGGTTTCCCCTCTTCCGTGTGCATTTACAAAGATAAGTAAATATACACACGTAAACACACAGAAACATTAACACACATACACACACGAACACGCATATACACGAATATGTATATAGAATTTCAGTTGAATAACATTAGCCATGTGAAGTGACACACCATCGTCATGGAAGATTACGCTACCACCAGAAAAACAATGTGTGTACCATAGAATGAACATGATCCTCTAAAATACTCAGTTAATCATTGACGTTAACTCTGTTGTATATAACATCTAAAGAGCAAAGAAAATTCTGTGATATGGCAGCCAAAATCATCACAGAGCCATTTCCAATCTTAGTGATATGAACCAAGAAATCAAGGCTGAAGCTTTCTTGGGGATGTCTCTACGCATAACTTGTCCCAACATGAGAAAAGCGGTGATGATGATTCATCAGTGAATATTATATTGTTCCATTGAGCCAGTGGCTGCTTCTAATAGATAGTCTAAACATCCTTGTCTCGCTTTTCAGTGTTGGTGGGGGACAGGAGAGGTTTAGCAATTGCAGGCTTCCCATAGTATCCAGCTTTATGGAGTTCAATACGAAGGTTTTTGATTGACTATTGGTGAGGTGGTGGTTTAGCTCTAAAATCACTTTTGCTCTCGTAGTTCTATGGTTTTTAAACACAATACGTTTCACTATTCTGCGGTCCCTCTCTGTGAGCCTTTCTATCCTTCTAGAATTATGCATGTCAGAGCTGGTTTCACTTTGTTTTGGAATGCCAACATAATTTTGTGTGTGTTACACGTGTGTAAATAAATCTTAAAATTGCTTTAACGCTTACACGGACGAGCGCATGTGTGCGTGCGCATGCAAGCACGCATATTTGCGCGCGCGCATGCAAGCACGCATATTTGCGCGCAAATGCATGCGTGTATGTGCGTGCATGTCTGTGTTTGTGTGAGTGTGTGTGTGTGTGTGTGTGTGTGTGTGTGTGTATTCGTGCACGCATGTGCATTTCTGTGTGTGTCAACAAGCATTGAAAAATTCATGTTTTAATCCCTGAAACCCCAGACAAGGGTACTCCAACAATCTGACGTCTTTGGAAATCAGATAGATCAATCATTTTAACTCATTTAATATAAAAAATCTGCTGAAGAAAAAGAAAAAAAAACGCGGGCTATATCATGAATTACGGGTATGTAATGCAAATTAAAACGTGTATGCAAACTAGAATAGTTCCGAATTTCCCATATTGCAAATGGTAAATAAAATGTGGGGCTTTCATTATGTTGTCCAATCTGTGTGTGTGTGTGTGTGTGTGTGTGTGTGTGTGTATACATACATACACACACACACACACACACACACACACACACACACACATATATATATATATATATATATATATATATATATATATATATATATATATATATATATATATATATTGTATGTATGTATGCATATGTATACACATATATTACTACAAGGGTGTGTTTTTGTGCAGGTTGATGTTTCATGTAAGGCAAAAAATACACATTTCCATTCACATATACATGCATACATAGATGCATGCACACAGAGACGTGGATACACATGAACACACGAACATAAATATATGTACATTTATAAATGCATATATATATATATATATATATATATAAATGCATGTATATATATATATATATATATATATATATATATATATATATATATATATATATATATATATTTATATATACACACACAAACATACATACGTATATAGACGTATGTATATACAAACACACACACACACACACATAGTAGTGACTATTTGTGAGGAGGGTAGTACACATTGTTTATAAAATACTTTAGGAATAAACTTTATGAATTATAACTGTCAGCCATTGCCACTTTCATAAGATCGATTTCACCCCTAATTAGCATAATTACCGGAAGGATATCGTGTCATATATAGAGGAAATGGCGGCCTTTTTATATAGAAAAAAATTACTTCCGGTGAGAAAGAAAAAAATCCGTTCCAAAACAACTGAATATGTTTCTGTAGAGAAGTTGACCTACATACGAGTAACCTAGTTCTAATAAATTTTTTAAATGGTACACTTGTTGATTTTACTTAGAAATCATACTTAGTTAAATTCAAACACACATGCTCTTTCAAATAGACACACTTACACACACAGACATAGATACAACATAGACAAGCAGTCACAAGTGTTTGAGTATGGTGTGTACGTGCACATATGTGTATATATGCATGTATGCACGTATACGTATATATATATATATATGTGTGTGTGTGTGTGTGCGCGTATGTGTATGCATACATACATGCATACACACACACACATATATATATATATATACATAAATATAATTAAGGGATCAGCAAAATATTTGCTTCACCATATACCGAAGTTCAGAAAATAGCAGCTAAAAAAGCTGAGAATCTCAGTCAGAAAAAGGAAATATATATATATAAATATATATGCACACACACACACAAGAGTAGCTTTTTTCGGTTTCTATCTGTAAAATCCACTCAGTGCTCAACTCGTACTTATTTTATCGACCACGAAGGTATTAAAAGCAAAGTCGACCTCGGCAAAGTTGGAAATTATAATTTTTGCTTCTTTATATTAACTTTAGTCTTTAACTATATTCTTAACTCCAATAAAAGCAGCGTACTGCCTTTTTAACATGCCGAACAAAAATCCTTTGCAGCATTTCGTTCGTCTTTAAGTTCTGAGGTCAATTTCCGTCGACTTTGACTTCGCCTCTCTTCCTTTCGGAGTCGATGAAATGAGCACCAGTCAAGCACTGAGGGCAATATAATCAACTAGTCCCCTCCCTCAAAATTTTCAGGCCTTGTGCCTGTAGTAGAAAGGATATTATTGGCTTAAATGTAATTTGATTCTTCGTGTTTCGACTCTGTAACTGGTTTCCGTAGTTAATGAGTTTATTAGTTTATCAAAGAGAGAAAGGCATCTCATAAAAAGTTATCTAATATGATAAGACTAATGCGGTCGAGTCAAATGTTGTATCAAATTATTTATCAACGAGTATTAAATATTGGTTTCAATTTTTGGCTCAAGACCAGTAATTTCGGGTGAGGGAATAAGTCGATTACATCGATCCCAGTGTTCAACTGGTATTTACATTATCGACTCCTAAAAGATGAAAGGTAAAAACGACCTTGGAGTAATTTGAATTCAATGAGTATTAACTATCATCGAGCAAGAGAACATTTTTTTTTGGTATGAGTAAGTGTGTGCGCGTATATGTGTGTGTGTGTGTGTGTGTGTGTGTGTGTGTGTGCGTAATATTCCAACATTTGCAGGAATTGAAGCATGTAGAATTAGGTGCCCCACTTAGAAACAGTGAGGAAAAAAATGGAAAAAGCATTTACAGTATACAATATATCCCGATGTGTAAGATGCGTTTTTTCTGTTTTTTCTAATTATTAAATGTAGCAAAAAAATTGCCATTCGTTAAATTTAACCGTATTATGGATTGGATACCGAGTGCATGATGAAATATATTAAAACTGCTTTAGTCCCCCCCACACACACACACAAAATATACTTTGATCTTATGTCAGTATACGTCTTATGCACAGGCAAATACAGTAGTTGAACTGAAGAACAGAATTTTCAACTAGGACACATTTTGGAAGTTGTACACCCATAAATATAGATATTAGGATGTTAATGCATACGTCTATATTTACATTTATCTGAATGTTCATACATAGAAGAGAAGACAAAAGCGTATTGGCGCGATGATAAACTAGTCTTAATTTGCTATATAAATTAGTCTCCGACATTTCCTCCTCATACATAATCAATATAACTATTAAG
Source organism: Octopus bimaculoides (assembly GCF_046866305.1). NCBI lineage: Eukaryota > Metazoa > Mollusca > Cephalopoda > Octopoda > Octopodidae > Octopus > Octopus bimaculoides. The sequence goes on along the minus strand of NC_142929.1, from coordinate 54,275,791 downwards.
CTAGTTCAAATATCTTCGCATTTATTCGCTGAAAGGTTACTGACTCTGTGTTAATAAACACAATAATCAAGTAGGACTTGACAACTTGACATTTTTAGCAAAGAAACGAATAGTATACAATAAAGGACAGAATAATCAGTCTCATTTCAATACTGATTTTTAATTATACAAGTTTTCGCCTGTCAATGACATGTTTCAACTGGAAAATTTCTGCTTACACGTTTCTTTCTACATGTCGTTGACAAGTTTTTTCTGGCTAATATCGCAATAATTAAAAAGCAAAAGTAAATAAATAAAATATATTCCTATGTTATAATTTCTCAAACAGTTTATACGCGGATAGGAAGAATTCCGATTCACTTATTCATCGTTAAACTTAGATTTTAAACTATGTTTTCAGATCATAATCAATTTCAATATTTCGCTTTTTTAGCTCATTTCGGTCGTGAGACTGCGGCCATACTGGGGCACCATCGTCAAGAACTTTTAGTTGAATGAATTGGCCCCAGGACTTATTTTACTTTTTTTATCCTGGTGTTTATTCTTACGTCCGTCCTTACGTTCCAAGTTCAAATTCGCTGAGGTTCACTCTGCTTTTCATCCTTTCGGGGTCGATAAAATAAACATCAGTTGAACACAGTGTCGCCTTAATTGATTTTCACCCTTCATCGAAATTGCTGGCTTTGTACCGAAATTCGAAACATGTGTGCGTGTAAGGCGGCGAGCTGGCAGAATCGTTAGCACGCCCGGACAAAATACTTAGCGGCATTTCGCCCGTCTTCACGTTATGAGTTCAAATACCGTCGAGGTTGACTTTGCTTTTCATTCCTTCGATAAAATAAGTACCAGTTGAAAACTAGGGTCGATGCAAACGACTTACTACCATCCTCGAAATTGCTGGCCATGTACCAAAATTGAAAACCACCATATCTGTGTGTTGTGTGTCGCTGTTTGTCTGTCTCTCTGTCTCTGTCTGTCTGTCTCTCTCTCTCTCTCTCTCTCTCTCTCTCTCTCTCTGTAAAGTATTATATAAGTGATTATGTGCGTGTGCACAAGTGTATATTTGTCTTTTTGTTTTCCCTTTATGTGCACATACATGCACACGAGTGTTTCCAAGTATTCTTGTACCTAAACGAACGAGCAGGGAAGGCTGAGGGTATTTAAATATATGTAATTACTTTTGCTGAATATTAAATATTTAATGAATTTTAAATGTAATTACTAGTTTAGTGTGCTTGTGTTTCCTGCTATCAGATATATCCCCACCAAGATATTAGAATGCTCTGCCGACATGTGCATTAACCGTATATGCAGGCATTAAAGCATATACATACACACAAACATATATATATACAGCTGCACATTCATATACTGAGCATAAGGCAGTGTATTAATGGGTTTGACGCGAGTGGGAATTGCAATGAACCGAAAAGCACTCAATACTCCTATGTAAGGCAGCGAGCTGGCAGAAACGTTAGCGCGCCGGGCGAAATGCTTAGCGGTATTTCGTCTGCCGTTACGTTCTGAGTTCAAATTTCGCCGAGGTCGACTTTGCCTTTCATCCTTTCGGGGTCGATTAAATAAGTACCAGTTACGCATTGGGGTCGATACAATCGACTTAATCCGTTTGTCTGTCCTTGTTTGTCCCCTCTGTGTGTAGCCCCTTGTGGGCAGTAAAGAAAAAGGTATTTCGTCTGCCGTTACGATCTGAGTTCAAATTCCGTCGAGGTCGACTTTGTCTTTCATCCTTTCGGAATCGATTAAATTTAAGTACCAGTTACGCACTTAGATCGATGTTATCGACTTAATCCCTTTGTCTGTCCTTGTTTGTCCCTTCTATATTTAGCTCCTTGTGGGCAATAATGAAATAAATACTTTTATGTGAAATAAAATATACCATATTATATGTGAGTCGCTACTCGGAATTTCTGATTCCCATTTATCAAATGCCTGCGGATCGGGAACGAGTTCTACTGAGGATTGACTCGTGCAGACTCAGTTTCAAATAAAGGTTCAGATTTGAATATACATACATACATACATACATACATACATATATATATATATATATATATATATATATATATATATATATATATATATATATATATACACGAAGAGGTGCTAAAAAGTTCCTGGCATTAAAGGTGTCGCGAAAGACCTGGCTGGAGGCTTAACCTTCCCAGTTCTTTTAGAGAGCTAAGAAAACTGAAGGACTGCTGCAATAAGTCTGAATCTATGAGGTGTATAAATTCAATAAAATCATAATTAACTGATCCTCCTGTATTTTCTTCTTACCCAAAGTCAGGAACTTTTCAGCCCCATTTCGTACACACACACATACACATATATGTATACATATATATACATATATATACATACATACACATACATACATAGATACATACATACAGATGTGTATATATATATATATATATATATATATATATATATATATATATATATATATATATCATAAGGGCACACGAGGCGCCTACCTGCTAGAAAGTTGAATTAAAACCCCCAATAAACTACCACACACACACACACACACACACACACACATATATATATTTGGTTAATGAAAGACGAAAGCTGGAAGATACGAGAATTATTACTAATCGCTACAATTGTTTCGACCCGTCTTACATCGATACCTCACGGAGCATCCAACGGTTCTGGAGCATCCAACGGTTCAGGAACATCCAACGAAGTAAATATGTATTTTAGGGTGATAAATAGATATAACTCGTTAAAATAATAGTTCTGTAATATATCTTCTCAGTTCGTGTAAAAAAAAAAAACACCAAGTTAAATGATATAGATTCATTTATATAGAAGATCAATAATAAAATAACAGATGCAAAAAAGAAACGAACACGCAATACAGGAGGAAGTAAGCTACCAGGTATATACAGTACAAAGCAACCATGCCCTGGGATGTGTCAATCAACATAGACAGAGAGATAGATCAAGGCCAAACAGTCGGATAATGTTATGTTGAGTTCCTAGTAAAGGCAATGTTTTCGAATCGAAGAATCAATACCAAAAGATTATATATCCCCAAAAGAAATGAAGAAATTGTCCAAAATAATGATACTGAAATGATCAGAATCATAACAGGTTGAAAAAAGGAAGACTCTTCATATCAAATTATGCCTTAAGAACGATCAAAAAAATTTGGAGATAAATACACAAAGAAAAACACCAGATGCAAGCAATTACGTACAACAAATGGGAGATAGTAGTACAAATCGTGGCAGCACATATTATTACGTCGAATACTGCTAATGCAAAACAAAACACCAATATGAAACAAAATAATACTTTAGGCGCACAGAGCTGCACTCATTGGTGCAGCGAAAGCGCGCAATAAAAATAAGACCACTACTGAATGATAATAATAATAATAATAATAATAATAATAATAATAATAATAATAATAATAATAATAATAATAATAATAATAATAACGATAACTTTAAAAGCAAGGACTAAAAAGATCGTATTTATATTCATTGTCGTTAGAAAAACAGTGTCGGTTATCATAAAAAGACAGCAAATATATCGTTGGCTCCATAAACTCAGTCATATTAGTTTTCGTCTATTTAGAACTGTCACCTCATATATATTGTTGTTTTTTTTCCTTCTTCTTTTTAAGCAATAATTTCTACCTTTTCCATCATTTTTTTCCCCTTTCTCTCACGGCACGGCATACTTGCATTGCTTCATTCTTCTTCTTCTTCTTCTTCTTCTTCTTCTTCTTCTTCTTCTGCTTCTTCTTCTTTTTCTTCTTCTTCTTCTTCTCCTCCTCCTCCTCCTCCTCCTTCTTCTTCTTCTCCTCCCCCTCCTCCTCCTCCTCCTCCTTTTTCTCATCATTTCTTTCTTTCTTTCTTTCGTTCTTTCTTTTAATACACCCTAGTTATATAAATATTTTCTGGCTTAAACTCGTTCGTGACCACCAATGTAACACACATCCATATAAACATATAAACCCATGCAAACCCAAATATACATAAATATAACGTTTGTGTCAGTGTCTTCATATATTCCTGTATTTCTATTTTATTATCTCTCCCTCGCTTACGTGCTGGGGCTCTCTCTTCTCTTTTCCCTTTCTGTTTCTCTCTGTACAACACACAGACACACACATCTATCTATCTATCTATCTATCTATCTATCTATCTATCTATTCATCATCGTATATAAAACATATAGGCGCAGGCATGGCTGTGTGGTAAGAGGCTTGCTTCTCAACCACATGGTTCCTGGTTCAGTCCCACTGCGTAGCACCTTGGGCAAGTGTCTTCTACTATAGCCTTGTGAGTGTATTTGGTAGACAGAAACTGAAAAAAGCCCGTCGTATATATGTATATATATGTATATGTTTGTGTGTCTGTGTTTATCGCCCCGCACCATCGCTTCACAACCGATGTTTGTGTGTTAATGTGCTTGTAACTTAGCGGTTGGGCAAAAAAAAACGATAGAATACGTACTACACTTACAAAGTAAGTCCTTGTCAATACCTTTGTGATACAGGCGGATACAGGGAAATCCCGGCTCACAGAACATGGTAAATTTAAAAAATCGTGCAGTTCATTCAAAAATGTTTTATACAAATTGAAAATCAGGGAAATAAAGTTATATCAATATTTTATCTATCGAAGTGTATAAAATAATATATAACGATTAAAGCAATACGGATATTTAATTGTTAATTAATTACGATTGTTTCGACACTTAATGGAATTGTTACATCAAACTTGGTAGTTTATACTACTGAAATACAAATGTATAAATTATTTAAGTCCTTGCAATAGTATATGAAAATACCAACGATTACTCAACGAAGCAATACCATGATGTGTCTCGCGGTGATATTTTCATTTAATATTGCTTACACAGACACACACACACACATATATATATGTGTGTGTATAATTTTTTTATATTGTTATACATGTAATGTATCATGTTGATTGAATAATTCCATCAGTTATCGAAACGATCGTAACTAATTCATAAATGCCATACAGCCATCTCTATTCGTTTGATCGATTGATATACGTACGTAATACATACATACATATATATGTATATATATATGTATGTGTGTGTGTGCTTATATATATATATATATATATATATATATATATATATATATATATATATATATATATACATATATACATATATGTGTGCGTTTGTGTGTGTGTATCGATATTTATATGCATACATACATATATATATATATATATATATATATATACGAGTATATGGGGGGAATGTTGATATGCGTGTTTGTGCGCAAGAGTACGTGAACACGCACACACGCTCGCGTTCGCTTGTGCCTGAACGCCTGTATTACAAGGGTAAACCATAAGTTCTTGTTAATGCATCAATATGCAACTGATGCGGTTTTGTGCGTCAATGTGAGTCAGTGACCGCGCGGACAGCATACATACATACATTTAAACAACCACACACATCAAAATACAATAAAAATTCCACACATTGTTTAATTGTAAATGTGGTCTCCCTGTGCGGCTGTAGACGGCAAAATAGTGTCGATGTGAGGTTGTACGCGACAGAAGAAAGAAAAGTCAATTAACATAGGTGTGTTATGTCCAGCGTAGCGTTTAATCTACATACTCGAGAATTAGGGTGAATGCGTCCATTTTCTTTTAGGTGCAGTCACGACAAGACACATAGCTTAATCATGTAAGGAGAAGCCGTGACTGAAAGTTCGGCCATATTGGAATATGGTAGAAGAAAAGGTGGGTGGCAGCTTATTATCGGTTAAGTCATGTACAAACAACAATAACGACATATTAAATGCTTATAACTTCGAGACCATCGGAATGTTGGGAGTTTACAGACACAAATATAATATTAAACAAGCAAGAAAATAAAAAGAAACATATATAATATGAGATCATTCTCGGAATAATGCGGGTTGACCAGGTCTGATATATATATACATACATATATATATACATGTGTGTATATGTGTATGGATATATATATATATATATACACACACATAAATACATATATATGTTCATATATTTATATTTATATATATGTTTGTATTTGATATATATATATATATATATATATATATATATATATATATATATATATATATATATATATATATATATATATCTGTATGTGTATGTATGTACACAATTACTCGTTATACTTCTTAATGTATGTAAACACTTATTTATCAGAATCTGTACTATATTAAATCACGCACACGTTTACGCATATGTGTACGTGTTTGCATGTATGTACGTATATATGTATGCATGTGTGCATGTATGTATGCATGTATGTATGTATGTATGAATGCATGTTTTGTATGCATGTATATATGTTTGTACGTATATAAACTGACCCTCACGCACACATACATTCAGACAAATGCACATAAAACACAGAAACGTAGTTTGCGTACACAATCAAAAGGTCAATGAGTTCATGTCATCATGTCAAATGTAGCTGTGATTAAACGATTAAAACGATTTATAGAAGCAGTACATACGCTCGCGCGCGCATCAGACACGCGCTCACGTGCACACATATGTATGTGTGTGTGGGGGGTGTATGTATGTATGTGTATATATATATATATATATATATATATATAACAATATAGATATACAGGGCAGGGAATCGTCAATTAGTAATAAAATTAATAATTAACAATTATGCCGGGTAGCTCAGTATGAAAAAACCTTTTCGGTAAAGCCATTTATAATCATAAATATATAGGGATTAGCAGAAAACCTGCTTCTCCAACATACTGAGAATTCAGAAACAGCAGCCAAAGAACTACTGATTCTAAAACTACAAATTTTTCTCTAATTGATAGCGATCAATTAGAGAATAATTTGTAGTTTTAGAATCAGTAGTTCTTTGGCTGCTGTTTCTGAATTCTCAGTATGTTGGAGAAGCAGGATTTCTACTAATCCCTATATATTTATGATTATATATAACAATATGTATGTATATATGTATGCATATATGTATATATATACGTACGTATGCATGTATGTAGCTATTTATATATATATATATATATATATATATATACACGCACACACGCACGCACACACACACACACACATACATGTATGTATGTATGCATGTATATGTACTTATGTATCTGTGTCCTATATACATATAATCTTGTATATATATAATCCGGTATTATCTGGCATACTGATATTCATATATAGATATAGGGTGGCGAGCTGGCAGAATCGTTAGCATGCCTGGCAGAAGGCTTAGCGGCATTTTGTCCACCTTTACTTTCTGAGTTCAAACTCCGCCGAAGTTGACTTTGTCTTTCATCCTTTTGAGGTCGATAAAATAAGTACCAGTTGAGCAGTGGGATCGATATAATCGACTTACCCATGCCTCGCAACTGCTGGCCTAATGCCAAAATTTGAAACTAATATTCATATACAGATATAAACACTCTAGGACGAAGCGGTCTTGGTTGTCTTTATGAGGTGGCTCCACTTGCTAGAAATAACACATAAAAAACCTCAAATTACATCCTTTCGTCTTAAACATAAAACATTGTTCTACATGCGATATTTTACAATGAAAATCAGGACAAGCACGAATAGATTAAATTTCAAATTTAAATCTACTTGTTCTGATTTGATTTCTGTGTGGCTAAACCTCAACACTCATTGTTATACAACGTTTATTGTGGATATAGAAACAGTGTAAATATATAGGAATATTTCGCGAACCATCATTAAAATACATTGCTATACACACACACATACTCATACACATACACACACACATACACACAAAGACACGCACGCATGTACGCACGCACGCGCGCATGCGCCGTCAAAGCAGAGAGGCTGGCATATTGACCATAGGAGTTTAACTCCTCCAAGACGATACCCCGGTTCACAATGCGCATGTTGCCCAGATGAAGGCATACTCCTGCGGTTATGAAATATTTCCTTATCCTTCTTACTCTCCCGACCTCGGACCATCTGAATTCCTCCTCTTTCCAGCCATGAAGTCTTTTTTGAAGAGGAAGCACTTTTCAGATAATGATGATATTTCCGAGGTAAAGCGATGGGAGAAGTGTGTCACCATTGGTGGTGGCTATATAGAGAAGAACTAATAATTATGCTAAGTCTTGTTCATCTCAGTCCTTGGGAAGTGGGTCAGGGGAATCTTTAATGAACACCCCTGTACATATACTTAGTAGGCATGTGAAAGCAGTGTTCTGAATTAAGTATTTAGATTATTTTGGAACTTTCTTAACCCGTAAAACGCCGTTTTCAAAGTAGTTTGCCATGGGGAAAATTCTCGCTTCAGGCAATTGCATATATATTTTTTGTACGCATACATGTTCGTGTGTGTGTGTGTGTGTGTGTGTGTGTGTGTGTGTGTGTGTGTGTGTGTGTGTGTGTTGCCCGTATATCAACAAAACATTTTTTCCTTGATGGAAGAAAAAACAAACAACAAATTCGTCACTGGAAAGGGACTTAACTCCTGATTGTAAACAATTGTGATTTCTCCGACTTGAAAATTGTTAAAAGTTTTGGTTGAAAATTTATTTTACTGCTATTCGCTGGTGCATCTGGGAAAAATAAGCTGACGAAAATACAGCTAGCGTCATGACGAATGTCCTCCTAAAATTGGAGCGACATGCGTGCTAATTTGTGAACGTGCATAAATCACATTCACGTACACACACACACACACACACACACACACACACACACACACACACGCACACACACACACACATCCTGCCTTTTATATATACAGATGCACAACTTAATCTTTTCTTTGCTAACGCAGTGACATAAACATAAGTCTGCGTCAACGGTTTCTCTTAAGAATTGTACGTTTGCGGTAAAAACGTGCGGTTTAGTGGCTAGGATAATCGCCCACGGTCGTATGGTCATGGGTTCGATATCCGGCAGCACGTAGTGTCTTCGAGCAAGACATTTTATCTGACGTTGCCCCAGTCAACTCAGCTGGCAAAAAATGAGTTGTAACTGTATTTCAAAGGGTTAAACTTGAGACATTCCGTGCCATGTTGCATCCCCATGAGAACTAGGTTGAGGGTATGAGTGTCCATGGAGATCACAGCCACTTGTCCGTTAATTTCAAGATCAGGTTGTTCCGTTGATTGGGTCAACTAGAACCCTCGTCGTAACCGACGCAGTACCAGTTTGTATGTTTCCAATATATATATATATGTATATCATATACAATTCATTGTTCGGTAAATGTTGCCATGAAACTTTCTCTAACATATTGGTATTTGTTCCACTTAATTTGCTATTACTGCTTAGTGCCCAACATTCAGATTCATATATCAATGCTGCTTTTTACAACAACCCTGAAAAACTGTTTTGAGGTAATTCGATTCCCATTTTGTGGACATCTTGTTTAATGCTAACCTTACTGATGCAGTTTTTACATTATTGTTTCTTTTGAGTTTGTTATCAATGTTTCTTAGGTAACCATGTACACTTTTCAAGATCGTACCCTCTGATGATTTATATATATATAACTTTTCAGCCCCACCTCGTAAATATATATATATATATATATATATATATATATATATATATATATATATATATATATATATATATATATGTATATATATCAAAAGGATGTGTTATAATACTATTCCACAGCCATACCAACAATCCAACATACCACCATCAGCTACCCCACAAATATCATAATGGTTTCGACACCTGGGCAGTACTATTCAATCCGGCGATATATATATACACACACACACATCTATCTATCTATCTATATATATATATATATATATATATATATATATATATATATATATATATATATATATATATATATATATATTTACGAGGTGGGGCTGAAAAGTTCCTGGCTTTAACGGTATCACGAAAGGCCTGGTTGGAGACCCAACCTTGCGAGCTCTTTTACAGTGCTTAGAAAAACTGAAGAGGACCGTTGCAATTAGTGTGTGAATATGAGAGGGGAATACGTTGAATAAAACCATAATTAATTGATTCTCTTGTATTTTCTTTTACTCAAGGCCAGAAAATTTTCAGCACCCTCTCATGTGTGTGTATATGTAAATATATATATAAATTTAACAATGAAATACTCGTGCTGCTACAAATATGAGATGTAATAATAGTATGGAATATAAATTCTTACCGTAAATGTATCTAGTTTACACCTATATTACCCATGCATTTTTGGAAGAGATCTTCTGAATTTGAAAAATATACTCCTCCACAACCAACGTAGATATAGATATTAATTTAAAAATGAATTCGTTACAATTCTTTTGGGGTTAAGAAACACAGAAATGAAATTTTCACTGCAAAATTGGATAGCTATGTAGTTACTTAAATATTAAATCACGTGGTTTGTAATGTTTATGTTAGAATGTATCAATTGTGTGAATCTACCTCTAGTGGTAGATTTTCTATTGTCAAATTCACCGTATCTCACAACACGAACAGACTGTAATAATTCAAACAATTTAGTCTAAAATCACAATAAGTACAAACCTGAAAATAGAAATTTCCCAAACATAACACAAAACCTGAATACAAGCAGCGATAGTCTCTAACGAATGCCGAAGTTAGATTTAATTGTTTGATCTCACTGCGCAATACTTGGTAACAATGCTGCTCTTAAACTGGCGATGTATTACTCATTGTTTATATATATATATATATATATATATATATATATATATATATATATATATATATATAAACAAGACTGTGTGACCCGCATTGACCTATGACAGCCCAGTTTCTGGTAAGCCTGTTGGACTTTATGCATCTCTCCTTTCGGTTAACTGAGCCCGACGAGCTACGCTTCTGTAAGAAGTCTACGAAACTTTAAATCACATGAGGCCGAGTCAGTTTTAAGTAATAATAATAATAATAATAATAATAATAATAATAATAATAATAATAATAATAATAGAGAGATATGACAGGTTAGCTGGGTAAGTTAAGTAGTTGTGGTCGATGAAAAAAGGTAGCGTAGTACCTACAATTGTCGGAGCCCTGGGAACAGTGAGCAAAAATCTCGAGAAGTACGTGGAACAAACAGGGGCTGCAATAAGGGTGGAGAATTTGCAGAAAACAGCACTACTTGGAACCGCTCGAATACTCCGGAAGGTGCTCGAAAAATAAGAGGTGTTACCTTAGTTCACTGGTAGTGGACAGCTGACAATGTAGTACATCTCCAGCATTAGAAGCTGTGCAAAGGTAATAATAATAATAATAATAATAATAATAATAATAATAATAATAATAATAATAATAATGATGATGATGATGATGATGATGATGATGATGATGATGATGATGATGATGATGATTTCAAATTTTGGCACAAGACCAGCAATATCAAGGGCGGGGTTAAGTCGATTACATTGACCCCAGTGCTCAACTGATACTTATTTTATCGAGGTCCAAAGGATGAAAGGCAAAGTTGATCGCGGCGGAATTTGAATTCAGAACGTAAAGACGGACGAAATGCTGCTAAGCATTCGACCAGCTCCCGCCTTAGTAATAATGATAATAATAATCGTAGTTTGGGCAGTTTCTTCGATAAGCTATTTGCAGCAGAAATACAGACGAATTCATTAACCTTAGTTTTTAAAGCTGAAATGACGTTTGGTCAATTTGATTTGGTTGTTGCTGTTAATTTTGTAGGAATTCTGCTATCATTAAAGACGTTCCACTCGTGAGAATCTCATCAATTTATTGCGGAATTACGTTGCAAAATGTGTCATTCATTTTTTAAAACATTCATGATGTTTCTTAAAGGAAATTTGGCAGCTGGTTCTTCTAGATAGAGCGGCCACGTAGAGGCTCCTTCGTTGACATGTAAATTTGAACTTAGTAATATGAGGCTGCAAATTAAGTACTGTAATATATCTAGTGTGACAAAGCATATACACTGCCCTTATTTCACCTCCATAAATTACAATAAATATCAACTGCCAAAATACTCCAAGTATTTTTTGCAGAAAATTGCACCGAATATTCACAGCACCAAAACTTGTCCTCATCGACCTTGCGATTACAGAAATACAGCGATAGCGATCTTTTGCGTGATTTATGTTAGTGTCTGTGTTTGTGCACATATTTATGTGTGTATGCTTATATGTGAGTGTTCTTGTGCATGAATGTAATATATATCCAGATACATTGCCACTTTTGTGAGAAAACAGGAATTAACCAAGTGATTAGATACCAGTAAATATTGGTAAATGTTTTATCAACCGGGAGCATCAAACGTAATGCTAACTCAGAAAGACATTTCAGGATTCAAATACCAAATCTTAGAGCATCATGTTCAACCCTACAATATTTTCCATAGCTAAAAGTGACGTCAACGTTATAGAATATAAGAACTGTTGAGAATTGTTGATATGTCTACGTAGTAAAATAAATGAGAATTATTATGATGAAGCATTTGTTAAAAACATCAGCCATGTATCCGAACAGAATATTAAAACTACCAAACGTATGCACGTTGACTAAGATATGTATGTAACCTATGTAATCATACACAGGTAACCTTAAAGTTTCATTCATAAACAAATGCGTACAAATCCTGAACAAACGCTTTTTATAAATACATACATATACATATTAGACTGACACTACGTCGGTTACGACGACGAGGGTTCCAGTTGATCCAGTCAACAGAACAGCCGGCTCGTGAAACTAACGTGCAAGTGGCTGAGCACTCTGCAGACATGCGTACCCTTAACTTAGTTCTCAGGAAGATTCAACATGACATAGAATGTGACAAGGCTGTCCCTTTGAAACACATGTATTACGAATTTTTGCCAGCTGAGTTGACTGGAGCAACGTGAAATAAACGTGAAATAACGCACCGCCGGGAATCGAACTCACGACCTTACGGTCGTGAGCGGAATGTCCTAATCATTTAGCCACGCAACTTCACCTTGCATACAACGCACACATCCTGTTAAAATTCTACATGTGCAGACCCCTCCAAATAATGATTTCTCCATTTAACACAAGATCACAAATTTATAGTGTGTTATTGTCAAACTTTGAAGGGGAAAATGGTATGGATTAGATTTGGTAAATTTAGACGCGTGACAATCTAGCATTCAACCGTTTCTGCCAATTCTATGTTCTCTAGAGAAACAACAGTAGCAGAAATGAATAAATTCGAATAGAAGGCATAGCTTTGAAACAAATGAGAATGCGAGTACATTCTCTTTATGCTTTTGATGTACGGAACTGTTTTGTGGTGTGTTGATCGGGCTTCAGGAAAGTTATACTCGGTTTCGTTTCTTAATCAATGGCATAGAATATTCAGCTGCTAAATTAAACAGTCTTAAATTAGGCTATCACCGTAACGAATAGCTTAATTTGCATATTTGTGCTTTTGATGGCTAACATCAATTAAACAATAAACGTACGCGCGTGCGCACTCACACACACTCACATACACACCAACACAAACTCACACACAGCCTTTAGAGAAAATACTGGGTCGGAATGTTTTAGTGATTTGAAGATTTTGCCCTTAAATGTGTGTGTGTGTGTGTGTGTGTGTGTGTGTGTGTGTGTGTGTGTGTGTGTGTGTTTGTATGTGTGTGTGTGTGTGCTTGTGTGAATACAAGTTTTAGAAGAAGAATAGGGCCACAAAAGCCCATAAGAACGCTAGGATAAAAACATTTTGATGTTAATTCAAATAGCAGCAAATGGAGTTGGTAGGGTTAAGAATTTGAAAACAAAATAATTGTTGTTATTGATGATGATGATGAGGACGAAGATGATGATGATGATGACGATGATGATGATGATGATGACGACGATGATGATGATGATGACGACGATGATGTTGATGTTTTGGTGATGATGTTGCAGTAATTACAGGTGTTGCTGTTGTCGTCGTTGTAGTAGGTCAGTCCTGGTTGAGTGAACCCATATTAAAATATATTTTAACCCTGACCCTCTTGACTTTTAAAGCTGTAGCATGTCTTAGAGTACAGTTTCAAATGTATCCTTTGTGTTTGTGTGTGTGTGTGTGTGTGTGTGTGTGTGTGTGTGTGTATGTGTTTGTATGTGTGTATGTATGCGCACGCGTGTGTTTATGTAATGACGTTAGACTATGTGTTGATAGAGATTTTAACGGCTATTTCCACAGGTTCGAGCGACCATGGGGAAGCTTTTGCATTGGGTCGAGCTGATTTAATCATCGCATGTGATTGATCATAGAATTCGTAGAAATGTTGCTGTGATGGTGATAGCGGCGGCGGCGGTGGCTGAAACAATGATAGTGGTAGCGGTTGTAATGGTGGTTGTGGTAGTTTTAGGTGGTTGTGGTAGATTTAGGTGGTGGTAGTGTTTTTGTTGTGTTGGATGTGGGTTTCAGAAAATACAAGGAAGTAAATCCGTGCTATTTACAAAAATATATGGTCCAGCGGGCAAAAGAACATTTCACTAACATACAAAAAACATTTGACAAAGAGGAGGAAGGCAAACATTTCACCACAATAGAATATATTTGAATCTATTGTACTTATAAGTTAATTACTGTTCTACTTAGCCAATCATTTAAAACGATTGTTGCAGAAAATTAGAACATTTCCGCTTATGCGCCATGTTTATTAATATTGATATTAGTAAACACACAAAGACATCTATTCCAGCCTTCCTCCCATTGTTATTTTCAGAAAATTGTGTGTAGTCGTATGCATAAGTATGTATGCATCTGTGAGTGTATGGGTGGATGTGTGTGTGTGTGTGTGTGTGTGTGTGTGTGTGTGTGTGTGTGTGTGTGTGTGTGTGTGTGTGTGTGTGTGTGTGTGTGTGTGTGTGTAATCATTGGTATTGCTATGTAGTTATGAAGTTCACAACCTCTTGGTTTCGGTTTCTGTACCACTGAGAGGTACGTGATGAAGTGTCTCCTACTATAGATCTGACCATTGCTTGATAAAGAAATTTAGTATACGGAAACTGAGCGTAGGCCCGTCGTATGCGCATATATATGTATATGTTTATGTGTGTAAGTGTGTCTATATATATATATATATATATATATATATATATATATATATATATATATATATATATAAATTAACAGAATGAGATAAAAATCCAAGGCTGTGAAAGATTTCAGAACATTTATAAAGAGAAGGTCTTACAGCTGTTTCCGGGATATTTTATATATCTCTTCATCGGAGACGGTGCGAAAAAAAGGTTAAGCAATAGTTATTCTAGAGAAGATATGAAACAGAGAGTGAAGTGGAGGAATGAAAACAAACGTGAGATATGCAGGGATACTGTATCTGCACTTCCATTATTTAAGCTGAATGGTATACATATAAGTTTCCTGTGCTTTGTGTGTAAGTTCCAATAGTATTTAAAATTGGTCATTCCAAGTTTAGAGTTTGTACACGGTGTTATTGGATCGAGGGTTTTTTTGAAGTGACCTATATATATATGTGTGTGTGTGTGTGTGTGTGTGTGTGTGTGTGTGTTTATACTAGATCAGTGATAAATGAATCGATGGTAAACGAGGATAGATGAATCAGTCATGTACTGAAGATTTAATCGACTATACTCCCACCTAAAAAGTTTTATCCTTGTGCCAAAATTAGAAGCAATTCGATTATTATAATGGCACTCCGTCGGTTACGACAACGATTGTTGCAGCTGATCCGATCAACAGAGCAGCCTGCTGCACTCCACAGACATGCTTACCCTTAACGTAGTCGTGAGAGAGATTCAGCCTGAGATAGAATGTGACAAGTCTTGGCCTTTGAATTATAGTTACAACTCATTTTTTCCAACTGAGTACACTGGAGTAACGTAAAATAAAATGCCTTGCTCAAGGACACAACGCACTATCAGGTATATCGAACTCACGACATTACGATCGTGTGCCGAATACCCCTTAATCACTTTATTATTTCTAGTCTAAAAAAGTCGGCGAGCAGGCAGTATCATTAGCGCAGTGGACGAAATACTTAGCGGTATTTCACCCGTCGCTACGTATTGAGTTCAAATTCTGCCGAGATCGACTTTCGCTTTCATCCTTTCAAGTCGATAAAATAAGTACCAGCTGAACACTGGGGTCGATGTAATCGACGTATCCCCTCCCCCAAATTTGCTGCCCCTGTGGCAAAATTTGAAACCGTTATTTCTAGTCAGAAAGACGATATTTTTTGACCAGAATCAGTAATTGAGTTACAAATTATTTTCATCACTAACGAAGTACACTTAATTAAAATTTCTGAACTTACTATACCATGTAGACTTGCACTATCTTTAAAATTAAGTTTTATTACAGCGGGTGCCGCTGGATATATTTCATCAGTCAAACAGAAGCGAATTATAATACTGTTAAAAATTCAATCTGCTTTTAGTGCTAGTTCTTCATGTTCTGTGTATTAAACCTTGGGCAAGTAGTTAAACATAGATGTGAATTGTATTACTTGAGGGTGAAAAGAATGTTCAGCTACCATTATGTCTACATACCAATCGTGCTTGATTCTCCTCTCAGTCTATACAGTTTGGCTGACTTCAACTGTACCATATTCGTTTTGCTAAAAGCTGATTAGTACTGTATAAACAAGCATATTAGAATTATTTGCTCAAACAAGCATGAATACAAATGTACATGCTTGCAAACATGCACGTACATAGCGCATGTGATTATACACATAAATACTAGTAAATATAATACCCATGTATTCTTTTTGCACATGCACGCGCACACACATACATACACACAAACACACACACATATACACATATATACACAAATGCATACATACATACATACACACACACACACACACACACACACACACACACACATATATATATATATATATATATATATAAAATCGACAGTCTGGTCATAAGGTACCCAAAAAGTTAAACGTTGCAAGCTTTAAATTATTAAGCAACTTGCAACGGTTCCACAATGCTATAGAAAGTATCAATCTTGACCCAAACAATCTATGGGAAGATTTCAAAACAAAAGTATTTCAGGCTGCAAGTTCGTCAGTTATATTTAAATCTCATAAATCCAGTGACCGGTTCTCAGATAAATCAGCGGAAATTCATGATCTACTTTTAGAAAAACAAAACTTAGGCAACACACTTCTTTCTCAGTCTTTGAACCCCAACTCAAACGAAACTTACAGAAAGCTGAAAAGGAAAGTGCACACTGCTCTAAGGAAAATTGAACAGGAATGGGGGAATGACAGAGCAAAAGGGGCACAAGAAGCAGCTGATAGAAATGATGCCAAGGGTTTGTACTCTTATGTTAAGGAAGTATATGGCGCAAAATCTTCCTCAATAGCTCCAGTGAGAACAGCAAATGGACATTTACTTCTGACTGACACCGCTTATATTCATGCGCGTTGGGTAGAACATTTCCCTGCACTTTTGAATAGACCATCATCCGTTGACATGAGGATGATAGAAAAAATTGAACACCTTCCAGTTATAGAAGAGATGGCATTTGAACCAACTCTAAAAGCCGAATAACAATAAGTCTCCAGGGTCTGATGGAATCTGTGCAGAAGTCTTGAAGTATGGGAGTGACAGAATATGGGACAAGAACTCAACAGGCGACAAGATATCCAGACAGTTAGATGATGATAAAAGGGACAAAGAAAAACAAGGACGAGTCATTCGGAGTTTTTTTCGTGGGTCGAATTCCAGATTATCATTCCAGTTTTGGCTGGTTATACTCGAGATTGCTCCAATCTGGCTAGTCCCAAGGAAAATCTAAGTTAAGAGCACTAGATTCCTTGGAAGAAAACAGCGAATGTATACGAAAACAAGGGCGGAAATAAACGGAGAAATGGTACACAATTACAAATGCAAACAACAGGGGTCTTTCGACAAAGGAAGCATTGAATTAAGCTGGCGTGTGTGAAAGTGAAGCCTTACGGCAGGGACATAAGAGATGAAAGGCATGGTAAGGAATTTAGATGTTGCACGGATGATAGACGAACCAAGAAAGAAAGGTCAGGCGTGGCCAAACACCGGTCATGTGGAAGGATAGCAGAGAGGTCGAGGCAGAGGGATAGAAGAATTAAGGAGGGACGAAAAAAATGAAAAGGGACAGAGTGAAGTGAAAGAGGAAGGAAAGTGAGAATGAAGGGAAGGCCAGGAAATGTGAGAGAGGGGGAGCGAAAGAAAGAAGAGTGAGAGAGAACACCCGTCCTTGTTTTTTCTCGTCCCTTTTTGTATCATCTAAGTTTCTGGATGTGTTGTCGTCGCCTGTTGCATTCTTATCCCATTTTTTGTATCCTTTTTATATACATATAGTGGCGTACGTACACTCTTGTCTTATATATACATTTACACACACACACACACACACACACACACACACATATATATATATATATATATATATATATATATATATATATATATATATATATATATATATATATATATACATGCATATATATATGAAGGGTTGAACAGACAGAACACAACAAAGAGAGAAAGTTAGACGAAAGCAGAGCGAACAGAAAACTAGACGAAATCTTAACGGACGGGGAATATGGACAAAGACACGATACACAGAATATTCGCAGCTGAGTTTGGGCACTGTCTTAGCCCTTGACATTTTTATAAGGAAGCCATTTCTTGTTACCAGTCCACTATTCGGTCCAAAAAAAAGGTTCATTTGTGAGACGTAGAGGCAAAGGAGAGCACACATTCACTCTCTGCGTGCGATTAGACTCGACAAGTTTGTGAGGAACACATTAACCCAATTGCTGACTTTTCCGGTGGCACGCACGTGTTGATGAATGTTTGAACGACTAAATCTATGCTTCTCATATAGTTCCTCAGCAGTTACGATGGGATTTTGTTCCACCAGGGTTTGTCGAGCGTTCTCGTCGATCTCTACAATTCTTCCAGGACGAGACTCGTCTTCTAGGCTGTAGTTTTTGGCTGAGAATTTCTAGAACTACCGTTGATACTGATTTACGCTTATTGCCCGATCTCCATATACTACATTAAAATTTCTCGCACTTTCCGTTGTGTTGTTGCTATTATTCAACTCATAAAGCAAAATATGCTGAATATGCTTCTTTGTCACTTCCAATATAGCTTTGAAAAAATAACTTTAAATCGAACTGCACTTTTCAAAACTTGCACTAAGAATTAGTACAAAGTAAAATTATTACCTGCTTTTACTTATGGGATGACCCAATACAACAGACGAAGAATATATAACAAGCACGAAGCCTTACGGCTATATACATTACAAGGAACAAAAGATAATTATTATACAAATACCATAAATGCAACAGAAAGAGCTTTGCAGCTATCAAATTTGTGGTGTAGCGTAGGGTGAAATGGAATAAGTTCTATTGGACGTAGCAGGAGCCCAGACCAACATGACCAGTGCGGTCAAAGGCATGGCGAAAAAGAACACCGCCTTCACTGGACACCGGTCATGTAGTAGAGTAGAGGAAGTATATATAGAGAAAAAGAATGAGATATTTAGATAGAGAGGAGGAGGAGGAGGAGGAGGAGGAGGAGGAGGAGGAGGAGGAGGAAGGAGCAGAGGGAGTGGAGAGACCGAGTGAAAGAGAGAGAAGAGTGAGGTACAGGGGAGGCAAACAAGGGTGCAAAGAGAGGGTAAGAGTGGAGAAAAGAGTATATATATGTATGTATGTATATATGTATGAATGTATGTATGTATGTATGTATGTATGTATGTATGTAGGTATGTATGCGTATATATATATATATATATATATATATATATATATATATATATATATATATATATATATATATATATATATATATATATATATATATATATATATATATATATATATATATATATATATATATATATATATATATATATATATATATATATATATATATATGTACAGGGTGAGTTGAATATACTGTCGTCTAAATTACGCAGAAATGAAAATAGCACTGACATCTCATTTTAACAGATATATTTACCAAAATTACATAAAACATATTGAAATACTAAAGAGTAAATTTATTTAATAAAATCTCCATTGGCTTCAAACATGGTCTCCAAACTACTTCGAAATTTCTTGCAACTCTTCTGCACGGTTTCCTTGTTAAGTTGGTGAATGCTGCCATAGTCCTTGCCTTCGGTTCATCTTTGGTGTTACAAGGAGTTTTGTTGGTCTCCCGCTCAACTGCCCCCCACATAATCAAGGGGTTGCAGTCTGGAGAGTTAGGTAACTTTCTTTTATTAGCCACACAGGCCAGATGTTAGGGGTGATGTCTGACAACGATGGCTGGGTTCTCCTGCCTGTGTAGCATGGTGCAGAGTCCTGTTGCCAGACATAGGGTCTTCAAGCAGCCACTTTCTTGACCCAATTCAGTACTACCTCTTCCAGGCACTTGATGTAAGCCTCCGTGTTGAGTCTGAGGCCATGTGGGAAGATGAATGAAGCCATAACATCATCATTACTAGTGATTACTCCAAAACATTATGATGTTGACTGGATGTTTGATTTTTATCACTCTCGGTACATGTCC
>NC_142929.1:54195194-54250194 GCF_046866305.1 Octopus bimaculoides | reverse complement strand
TAAAATTAAATAAAATATACTTATATTTGAAAGTTAATATGCATGTATACGTGTATTATAATTATATAAACATATTTGATGATGATGATTTATAATCATGTATGCTTAAAATTCTATTCCATATATATATATACATACACAGATGTATACATGCACACATGTATGTATGTATGTTTGTATGTATGTATGCTTATATATATATATATTACGAATCTGTACCGTTTAATATATATGTGTGTATAAATGTTTCTGTAGAGGCGCGTGGCTTAGTGGTTAGGGTGTCATGATCGTGAGATTGTGGTTTCAATTCCTGGACCGGGTGACGCGTTATGTTCTTGAGCAAAAACACTTCATTTCATGCTGCTCCAGCCCACTCAGCTGGCAAAAATGAGAAACGCTGCGATGGACTGGCGTCCCGTCCAGCCGGGGAATACATACACCACTGAAACCGGGACACCGGGCCCATGAGCCTGGCTAGGCTTTAAAAGAGCGCATTAATTTTTTTATTTTTATAAATGTTCCACCACGTTCCCTGGTGTGATCTACTTTCATGTATATAGCAAAAAGCCTATGGTGTTCAGGGGCCACCATAATCCATACTCACCTTCCCTGCTTCCTCAGTGAAGTATACTTATGGTTATATTTATACGCTTCGCCTATCATTAAGACCAGGATATCCATACAGACTCCCATCTCCATGCTTACTGCCTACCTGTTCTGAGCTGCAAAGGTAACAACAACCTAAAGTTAACACTGGTATCAATATCTCTGGCCATGATTCTCGGGTTGTTTTTTTCTCTTATATACTGAAGCTCCAATGCGTAGATGTACGACGCACAACACTCACTTGGTTTTTGGTCTGAAGGAAGAGGTGCATTCTGTATTCTTTGCTCCCTGCTCTGCGGTTGATGGTATATGCGTTTTGCCACACTTCGACCAGGATTTTCATGAAATCCTTCTTCGTGGGTTTATGGACAATTTCCTACCTTCTTTGGAAAATGCATGTATATCAGTCACCTTCCTCTTCTCTCGAGATTAATTCCTAAGGAAAAGAGGCATTGTCTTATTCAACACACCTTTTCCATGCGCATTCTTTTGCTTGGAGTTAATCCATGCCTACTAGATTTTTTTCCTGCTCGCAAAAGATGTGTTGCTGTAGTTGTTGTTGTTGTGGAACTTTTATTGTCAGTTGAGTTTGTATTTTCGCACTTCTTTTCCTTTGTGCTTGCCAAATTTTCACTTTCTCTTTGTCATACTATTAGGTTTATCTTGTTTTAATCTATTTATTATTATTATCATTATTATTATTATTATTATTATTATTATTATTATTATTATTATTATTATTATTATTGAGGCGACAACCTAGCGCGCCGAACCAAATGCCTAGCAATATTTCGCCCGTCGCTACGTTCTGAGTTCAAATTCTGCCGAGGTCAACTTTACCTTTCGTCTTTTCGGGGTCAATAAAATAAGTACCTGTTGAACACTGGGGTCGATGTAATCAACTCATCTCCCTCCCCCAAATTGCTGCCCTTGTGGCACAATTCGAAACCATTATTATTATTATTATTATTATTATTATTATTATTATTATTATTATTATTATTCAGTAGTTTTATTTTTATAACGTGCTTTCACTTCACTACCGAGCGCAGCTCTGTGCGCCTTGGGTATGTGCTGTGGTTTGCTGTGGTGCTCTTATGTTTACTGTATTGAAAGTGTTTTGCGTAGAATGTGTGCAGTACCCAGTAGTGCAATTTTCTGTATGTTATATATATTTGTAAGTCCTGCTATTTTTGTTATGTATTTGTCTGAATATTTTTTTATTATACCTAAAGCACCTACTATGATAGGAATTGTTTCTGTTTTTAGATTCCATATTCGAGTTATCTCTATTTCCAGGTCTTTGTATTTTGAAAGTTTTTCCATTTCTTTTAGAGAAACGTTGTCATCTGCTGGTATTGATATTATTATTATTATTATTATTATTATTATTATTATTATTATTATTATTATTATTATTATTATTATAATTATTATTATTATTATTATATAACTGTTCAACATTTGGTAGATTGAGGCAAATTTCTTCTGCATCACCTACTACACCTCCGTGTTGCTTGGGTGAGTGCAGCATTGTTTGTTCTTTTCTGGTTTTGGGTGTGTGCAAACGTTTCCCGGTACTGTATTGAATTAGTTTTTTTTTCTCTCTTGAGGTGTGGTGCAGTGTTTTGTTGTGTTACTACATGTTTTGCGTTTTGAATGTGTAATGCATTAGTTATCTAACTTCCTTGTGGAAGTTTATTTCACTGGGTAATTGCTGTATAGAGTGTGTCTTGTGTTTGTAGGCTGCAACGATTCACTCAGCTCGTCGCCTTATACAGAACAGTATAAGCCTTTTTAGTGTAAGCATAAGGCCTGAAATATAAAGGTTTGTAACAGCCGAATACATCGACCCCAATACTAGACTGGTTATTATTTTATTGACCCGGAAAGGATGAAAGGCGAAGCTGACATCGGCAGCATTGGAATTCAGAAGAATTCGGAGGAAATGCCGTTAAGCATTTTATCAAGTAGAGTAACGACTTTGTCAGCTCTTCACCTTAGGCAGAGCAAGTAAAATAATACTAGAAACAACAAAATAAATGTAAACTGTTGCAATATACAAACAATTCTACAATTCTACAAATGACGAGGCACCTCAGGACCATGCAATCCTTCTCAGTGCGATTCCCTCAGTGGAATCGGTTGATAACCAAATCGGTCCAACACGCGACAACATCAGTTAGAGATAAACTGCACAAGTACGTGTAAGAGTGATTTCGCTACCTTGCGTGGTAATCCGACTGATACGGTTAATGATGGATGTTGTCACGAACCGGCAATTTTCCCTGCTAACAATCCTGACCAGGGATATTAGAAGTTGTCCATAGTCCGAGCCGAATAGTCCTACCCAATAACCTTTTCACTCGATGATGATGATGATGATGATGATGATGATGATGATGATGACGACGATGACGGTGACGACGACGATGACGGTGACGACGACGATGATGGTGTTGGTGGTGGTGGTGGTGGTGATGATGATGATGATGATGATGAGGATGATGATGATGACGATGAGGAAGGTGAGAAAGTGGAGGAAAATTTTAAAATTAATTGAAAGAGTAAGTGTAGAAGCATTAAAGCCTCATGGACGTTATATATATGTGTGTGTGTGTGTCTGTGTGTCTGTGTGTGTGTCTCTCTCTCTCTCTCTCTCTCTCTCTCTCTCTCTATCTATCTCTCTCTCTCTCTCTCTCTCTCTCTCTCTGTGCACGCGTATGTGCGTATGTATGTGTATGTGTGCGCGTGTGTGTATGTGTGTGTGTGTTTGTGTTTGTATGTATGTATGTATTGCCAACTGTTGATACGAAATGTCGATTAATGAATTAATGAACACGGCGACGGCTGGAGTAAAAGCAATTATCAGGCTAACTTAAACGACTTGCCGAGAGCGACGATTTAAGCTTGTTATTAAAGAGCTCCAGGGTGCATGTCTTGAAGCCTTTGATCTATCAAATTTAATGTGCTTACGTAGTATTATGGAGGTGACTACCACTGATGCACTCTGAAAAATGGCAGATGTACTTCATGAATAGATACATAAAAAGAAAGATGAATATATACATAAATGGAAAAGGGATAAGATATGAAAGAAAGAAAGGTATGAATGAGTAAGATGAAGGGAAATAAATATGTATTAGGAATAAAGAAAGAGAGAGGGTTGTAATATCAGTCAAGGGAGTAAGTACAGTAAAGAATGTGTGTATGTGAGAAGGCAGAATGGAGATTACTGAAGAAAGCAGTGATGATATGATTATGGGCAGTGAAGATTGAAAGCGGTTAGGGTAGACAGCGATTTATCTGTAAATGTATGTGTGTATGAATGAGTGCGTAATTGCTTGTGTGCATGTATATATGTTTATGTTTATGTGCGTGTGTATATTGCGACATAGGTCTTTTTTGCTATCAATATTTAAATCTCGCGTCGGGCGGAGAGCCGGAAGAATCGTTAGCACGCCGGGCAAAATGCTTAACAGCATTTCGATCGTCTGCCGACCAGCGTTGTCGACTGAGGTCATACTGCCACGTGGAGCCTCTTTGTTTTGCAGTGCTTCTCCCCTGTTCGTCGAGTTTTGCGATGGCTGAAACGAAGGAACAGCGTGCTTCCGTAAAATTCTATTTTCTGCTGAGGAAAAAGGCGGTCAAAACAGTTGTTATGCTTTAAATATCTTACAAAGACGCTGCCATGAGCAAAACACAAGTTTACGAGTGGTTTTCACGCTTTAAGAATGATCATTTGTCGCTTGAAGACCAACCTCATTCTGTACGACCGTCGACCACCCGAACGAATGAAAACATCATGAAAATTCATGGACTGATTTTGGAGGACCGTCACAGAACAATTGATGAACTTGTTGATACGACTGGTGTGTCCTGGAGCTTCTCCCAACGAATTTTCAGCGAGGAATTACGGAAGAAAATAGTTGAGCAAAATTTGTGCCTCGCTTGCTCACGGAAGATCAAAAGCAGTCATGACTAAATGCGTGTCATGAAATGAAAAGACAGATGGAAGTTGATCCTTACCTTTTTTAGAAAGTCATCACTGGTGACGAAAGCTGGTGATACGGAATTTGCAGATGTGGAAGAGGTGAAAAAATATATATATTTCGGAAGCGTTAAAAGGAATCACTTCACAAGAGTTCCAGGACTGATTCTAACAGTGTCTGGATCGATGCATTGCTTCAAATGGAGAATACTTTGAAGGCGATAAAAGTAAACATGTAAAAAAAAAAAACAAAGTGAATAAAATATTGCAAAATTCCGGTTTCTTTGGAGTACCCCAGCGTATATATATATATATATATATATATATATATATATATATATATGTATGTATGTGTGTGTGTGTGTGTGTGTGTGTGTGTGTGTGTGTAATTGAAGAAATTGGAGTCAGGAAGGAGGATTACGGTTGGACATTTATTTATTATTCGCTACAATTGTTTCGACGCAACGTAGTTCTCCAAGAATACAGGTACTTGATTATGCAACTGTTTGTTTGCATGATACACACACACACACACACACATATGCAGTCTTGCATATATATTGTGTGTGTGTTTGTCCCCCCCCCCCCACCATCTCCACATCGCTTGACAACTGATATTGAGGTGTTTATGTTCCCGTAACTTAGCGGTTCGACAAAAGACCCTGATAGGATAAAAATAAATACTGGGATCGGTTCATTCAACTAAAAGTTCTTCAAAGCTGCTCCCCAGCTTGGCTGCAGTCTAATGACTGAAACAAATAAAAGAAAAGATGTGTCAACTTCAGTTTCAAACATCTCATTATCTGATGGTTTTATTGCTTTAACAGAACGTACGATTCTTGTCATTTGCTCGGTATAACTAACACTTATTTGGTAGTATTTGATTGAGCTCACACGTGTTAAAACGTGCTGATTTATGACGAACATCTGCGAGAAACTTCACAAAGCCATTATGGATATTTTTTCTTAAGTTGTAAACAATTACTCTTAAATCATTAATTTTCCACAAATGTTGAAATATTAAAGGATCAAAAAATTAGATATTCTACGAACTGTAAAAGAAAAACCAAAAAATTCTTTGTTAGCACTGTTTCATGGCAATTTTTGCCTACCAATATATCTAATTAAGACATAAAGAATTACAAGTTTTGTTGCCAATAAGACATCTCTAGTGAGAAAAGAATTGTTTCAATGTTTTCCCTGTCTTTTGAATGTTTCTTATAGGGATGGTGTTTATTATTTTTCCTGCCAAACACCTTGCAGCAAAAGAAAAAGATGCACATCCTTTAAGCTTAAGTATATCATTTCATCATTTCTAGTTTCCTCTTGTACGAGAATGAACGGTGTTCCCCACTTTTTATTAGCGTTTGAGAAAATTATGCAATGCAAACTTCCGTAGTCAGTGTCGTATTATAATATGTCGCATGTTTTCACTTCAACAGTAGTGCAACTGGACAGGTTTACGGTAATTTAAGTCAGCACAATACTATATTGTTTTGATGATTTTCTGCATGACTATAATCTAGCAAAAGTTCAGCCGACAATTTATGAATAGCCGGATTTTTCTCTAACGATGAACGATCAAAACAAATATAAAAAAAATAAGGTTAATCAGGGCAGATATTGCGTCAGTTAGGTGGGTGTCAAGAGTACAGAATTCAGTAGGGTGCAGTACTGATCAAAAGTAAAAGGAAATTATGATAGGTCGTTGATCATAATAGCCATACGTCATCGTTTGTACATAATCTGTTCATAGTTTTCCACACCTGTTTTCAACCTAATTTGTTTTCCAGAAATAACTCCACTGTATAAAGCATGTTTTAGTGTTAAATCTTTTGTGGTAGGGGCACCACATCGAAATAATCCAAAACCGAACTGCAACAAGAATACATAAATATTCTTCTTTGTGATTTTCTTAAGAAGTTTCAGCAGGAAACCTTTCTTCTTTTGTTTGCTCCTTAGCTTTACCTGCATTTTGGCTTGGGTCAAAACGTGTTAACTTATCAGTAAAACTTATTAGGAAGCTCAAATAATAATTCATGAAACTACTATTATCTAAATCGAATTAAGTTTATCATGGCTGGTTTTGTGGTGAAGAAATCCGCTTTACAATCACATAATTTCATATTCAGTCGCACCGCATAGCACCTTGTAGAAGTCTTTCCTACTATAGACAAGGGTCTATCAAAGCCTTGTGAGTGGATTTGGTTGACGGGAACTATACGGAAGCCTATACATACATACACACACACACACACACATAGATATAGATATAAATATGCTGGCATATGTGTGTGTGTACATTAGTGTATCTCTTTGTATCAGTGCTTCTCACGCCCCCCCCTGCTTGACAATCGATGCTGGTTTGTTTACGTTCCTTATGAGTAAACAGATCGACAAAAGAGATCAGTAGAATAAGTAGTAGACTTTTAAAAATCAAAGAAAAGAAAAATCTATAACTACTGGTGTGGATTTAAACCCTTCTGCACAGTGCTCCAGTATGGCTGCAGTCCAATGATTGAAATAGGCAGGAGATAAAGGAAAGAAATGAAAAATAAAGCAATATTCAGTGTTAATAACAATGAATTGGTTATGAGCTAACAATTAAATATAACTCTTAATTATTTCATATCACATTCTTTTAAGTCAGCTAATTTGTATAAAACTGTAACCTTAAAAAAAAACAAGTGCCACACCCCACTCAGTTCAGTACCGTACATAGACCCCTACTTAGTTTGCGTAACACTAGCCCAGAATTGCCCTACCTTTTTTCGTTTTCATTTGTTTTGATTGTTCAATTTAACAGAAACGCCCGAAATTATCAACCCAACGGTCATAGCCATATAAACTTACTGACCTAGTTAAACTATTTGATACTGTGAACCCGCCTTTTTCTTTCTTTGTATCATAGCCATGATTCATCGTCAATATGATGAAGCCAACTGCATCATGCTACGTTTGATGTCTCGTTTATATATATATATATATATATATATATATATATATATATATATATATATATATATATATATATATATATATATAATCAAGGTGCAGGTAAGGCGTGATCCAACAGAAACAGTAGTCCAACAGGAGCAGTAGTCCAACAGGAACAGTAATCCGAGGTACAAAAACTCCAGCAATTGGGTACTCCGAGTCCAGTTGAAAGGCCGGGATCCGTGTGAGTGTACGTTATGTAAGTTTCCCGAGCGTCTAGTAACACAATCTGTATCACGTCCTCACGTTGTTATTTTTTGTTGTTTTTTTGTCTTTTTCCTTTTTGAACTTATATATATATATCTCTTTCCTTTCCTGAGCGTCCGATAACACTATCCGTATCACGTCCTCACTTTGTTGTTTTTTTTGTTATTGTTTTTTTTTTAATATATATATATATATATATACAGGGAGTCCCAAAAAGTTCAAACACACTTTAGATAATTGTAATGTAGGTGTTTATTAAAATGCATTTCATTTTCAAAATTTAATAGAATCTACAGACATTATTTTATTGTTTTGTCAGCTCTTGTTTTCAAACTGACGTCCGTTCTGGTCCAGGCCCTGCTGACAACGCAAAGCAATGGAACCAAACACCACGAAAGAATTCCTTAGGTATTTGTGTGTGCATTCTCGTTCAATGGCTGCTCTCAAATCAGCGACTGCCGCAGGTTTCATAGCGTAGACTTTGTCTTTTAGGTATCCCCATAAAAAAGTCTGGTGTTGTGAGGTCTGGTAAATCCAAAGGTTATTCAACGAAACCCCTTCGTCTAATCCACCTGTTTGGCAAGATCTCATCAGAGAAGGATCTAATATCGCGACGGTAGTGTGGGAGAGCCCCATCTTACTGAATATAAAACTCCTCATCTTCAAAAGCTTCTCTAATGCTTAACATGACAGACTGTTGCAGCAAGTTCAAGCAAACGGGACCAGTCACAGTAGCGTCAAAAAAGAATGGTCTAATTAATGCTCTTGATAATAAGCCACACCACACATTAACTCCTGGTAAATTAACATGGTGTTCCACCATAACATGTGGATTCACAGGTCCCTAGTAGGTGCTATTGTGGCGGTTAATTGAACAATTTAATTTGAATGTAGCCTTATCACTCCACGCCATATTTGTTGGAAAGTTTGCATCTTCTACGCATCATGCCAAGTACCACTCGCAATACTGCACTCTTCGGTCTAGATCATCGTCATGAATAGCGTGGACAAATCTTGGAAGGTAACTTTTTCCATTGACAACGATTCAAAATGCGTTGGCCAGACGATTTTGAAATACTTACCTCACGACTCGCTTGCTGGTCAGATTTTCTTGGACTTTGGTGATACATTTCCAGCACTCCTTCTTACTTTGTAGGGGATGTCGATGTTCGTGGTCTTCAGCAACGCTTCTCGTGGACATCCTGAACATTTCCATCGGCTTCAAACTTATCTCTAATTCGAGGTGATGGTATTTGAATGAAATCCGTTGGGTAGTTCTCGAGTTTTAGTGATGCACACGTACATACATAAATACATACAGACATACAGATAGACAGACAGACAGACAGACAGACAGACAGACAGACAGACAGACAGACAGACAGACAGACAGATATTCAGTTACATAGTCTTTCATTCTTTTACTTGTTTCAGTCATTTGACTGCGGCCAAGTTGGAGCACTGCTTTGAAAGGTTTTAGTCGAACAAATCGACCCCAGGACTTGTTTATTAAGCCTAGTACTAATTCTATCAGTCTCTTTTGCCAAACCACTAGATTACGGGGGACGTAAAAACACCAACACCGGTTCTCCGGGAGTGGTGCGGGGACAAACACAGACACAAAGACACGCACACATAGATACAAAATACAAAAAGGCTTTGCCTTTCATCCTTTTGGGAACGTTAAAATAAGTACTAGTCGAGTACTGGGGTCGATATAATCGACTATCCTCCTCCCCCAAATTTCAGGCCTTGTGCCTATAGTAGAAAAGATTATTATTACTCCAGGTTCAGTCCCACTATGTGGCACCCTGGGCAAGTTTCTTCTACTATAGCGTCGGTCTAACCAAAGCCTTGCGAGTGGATTTCGTAGACAGAAACTGAAAGAAGCCCGTTGTATATATATATATATATATATATATATATATATATATATATATATATATATATACATATATATATATATATATATATATATATATATATATATATATATATATATATATATATATATATATATATATATATATATATATATATATATATTGCTCCAAAAGAAGTGGAGCAATTGTCATATTACAAAGACCTGGAAATTGAAGTACCCAAGATGTGGGACTTGAGGGTGAAAACAATACCAGTAATAATTGGCGTACTGGGCATGATAAAATACATATGAACAAAAACGTAGAAGTTATACCTGGACCCTCAACACTACACACTATCGAAGCAATAGCCCTGTTAGAAACAGCCCACATCCTACGCAAGACACTATCAATTCAACAGTATAACCCAAACAGAACAAGCCACAAACACATGACACACTCTAAATAGCAACTATCCAATAAATTAAACAACTACCACATCACCTGTGTGTTATTTCTCATTGTTGGGGGAGTGCAAACTCTTTCCCGGTATTGTACAAGTCGAGCCCAACAGAAAAACGCAACTCGCATTACACACTCACATTACACACGGTATAAATACTACTACAATAAGAGACTTCACCACGCCTCATAACTGATGCAATGCAATACCGGGAAAGAGTTTGCACTCCCCCAACAACGAAAAATAACACACAATGCTGCACACACCCTAGCAACACGGAGGTGTAGCAGGTGATGTAGTACAAATTTGCCAGAGACTACTAAATGTTGAATAATAATAATAATAATAATAATAATAATAATAATAATAATAATAATAATAATAATAATAATAATAATAATAATAATAATAATAATAATAATAATAACAATAATAATAACAACAATAATAACAACAATAATAATGATGATAATAATAATGATGATAATAATGACAATGATAATGATAATAATAATAATAATAATAATAATAATAATAATAATAATAATAATAATAATAATAATAATAATAATTGGCCTAGACACCTATCTGAAAAACTCTGAGGATTGGATGCTAAAACTTGTCTCAAAACATGAAAGCAAGAAAGCATCTTACTCAGTAACAAAACAGACAAAGGAATATCTAAGTGAATTCCAATTACAACAAATTCAAGAATTAGACGAACTAGAAACACCCGCAGAAAAAGCTAAGCGTTCGAAAACCCGTGCTAAAATTGCTGCCTTAGATATTATGACTGATAAATGGCATGGAAAACCTCTCAATGGCAAATACCCAAAGAGAGCGAATAATGCAGATATTGACAAAACCCTTACCCATCAATGGCTAATGGCCTCTAGCTTGAAATCAGAAACAGAGGGGTTTATCATAGCAGCCCAAGATCAATGCCTACCTACAAATAACTACCAGGCCAACATATTAAAGAACGGCAGCTCCCCATTATGTCGTATATGCCAACAACAAAATGAGACCATTGATAATGTTGTCTCTATGTGCAGTTTGCTTGCGCCTACAGAGTATCTCAACAGGCATGATAGAGCTGCACAATATATTCACTGGGTAATTTGCAAAAACCTGGACTTGCCCCATAATAAAAACTGGTGGGAACACAAACCACCACCAGTACTTGAAAATGATCACATCGCACTCCTCTGGAACTTCACCATTCAAACTGACAGAAAGATAGATGCAAATAGGCCAGACATCATACTGAAAGACTTCAGACAAAAATCATGCCTCCTCATTGATATGACTGTCCCAATCGATATAAACGTGTCTGTCAAGACCTACCAAAAACTGAGCAAATATAAAGATCTTGAAATAGAAATTAGCAAAATGTGGAATCTGAAGACAAAAACAATACTTATTGTCATAGGTGCCCTGGGAATGACAGCGAAACGGGCTGATTACTACCTAGCTCAGATACCAGGAAACCTCAAAATGGCTGAAGTCCAAAAGATAGTGCTCATGGGAACTGCATATATCCTACGTAAAATACTGTCTATGTGATCTCAAATTTCTCTAGAACAACACTGTACAAATTCAAATATATGGTACCCTAGGCAGAACACCTACATGAATTTCTAACTTGTTGTCTTTTGAGGTCTCTGGGGTGAGACTTGGATCCAACTTGTACAAATGCAAAGCAAAAGTCAAACATAAAAAATAATAATAATGATGATGATGATGATGATGATGATGATGATGATGATGATGATAATAATAATAATAATAAACTCTCCTATGGAAGACGACGTATGAGTGTTCAGCTTTTGCCGAACGACCTGCACAAATGATTTGTTTATAATCATTAAATGTGAGCGCTGTGCATCAAATCACCCCTCCATCAAATCGCCGTTGCATGAAAAGGTGCACGGTGTACCACTTATCAGGTTTCGAGAAGATCGCAGAGCAACATAAGCTGAAGTGTTTTGCTCAAGAACACAAAGTAACTACCCGGTCTAAGAATTGAAGCCATGATCTCACGATCGTGAGTGCAACACCCTAACCACTAGGTCATGTACCCTTTCAAGAAGAAGCTACTAGAGTTTCAAGAGAGGGGATCAATCCGTGCCATTCTCCTCTCGTTTTCCTAAATAATAATAATAGTAATAAATACATATTTTACCTGTGAATTTGTGTGTGTAAACTGGGAATGCATACAACGAGTTTCTCTGCCCTAGGTGTACGGAAAACACTCGGCGAGAAATGGAAGAAAATTTGAAGAAAGAAAAAAAAACATAATAATAATAATAATAATAATAATACTAATAATAATAATGATAATAATAATAATAATAATGATGATGATGATGATGATGATGATGCACTAAGGAGGAAATATCAACATCGGATAGAAGGACGAGAAAGTTGATGACGCTGCATGGGCGCTACACACTAAAGCAAACGTAAACAGACTGTATCTGAAAAGAAAGACTGGTGGCAAAGTATAGACCATTGTATATAGATCATTAGTATAGACCATTGTATAAGGAGTGAAAGGAGAACGCTTGCAGAGTATTTGATAAATAGTGATGAAAACCTGCTGCAACATGCCGTGCAGATGAAATGATGGGCAAGGAAGAGTTTAACCAAAGAACTGAAGAGAAGAGAAAAGAAGACTTTCTTGAAATGAGAATGCATGGACAGTTTGAAAGGAATACACAAGACGTTAAGGATAATACAGTATCGTGGGCATGGCTTGAGCGAGGTAATTTGAAGCGTACCACCGAAAACCTGATCATTGCTGCACAAGACCAAGCTCTCGCTATCAATTCGGTGAAGTATAACATCTATAAAACTTCTGACACCCAGAAATGCAGACTTTGTGGAAAGAGTGTGGAAAATGTGACCCACTTGGTAAGTGGATGTGAGAGCCTTGCACAAAAAAAATACAAGAACCGCCACGATAAAATGTGTATGTATCTTCATTGGCTCTTATACCGTAAATACCAATAGGAAGTAACAAAGAACTGGTATGAGCATGTACCAAGTAAAGTTATGCAGGAGGATGGAAAAGTAACGATACTCTGGGACTATGATTTTCAGACGGATCGTGTAGTCGAACACTGTCGGCTGGATATTGTCATATTGAATGAGAGAGAGAAATACTGTCAGATCATTGATGTAGCCATACCAAATTGAAAGTGGAAATGGCAAGACTGTATGGAATGCGAGAGGGTAATGTAAAAGGGATACAAGTGCCTATATATATATATATATACACACACACACACAGAGATAAAAAAAAGAAATGGAGCAACAATTAACAATTAGAAGTTGATCATTGGTATTAAAAGTTCATGGATTAATAATGATGATCAACTTTTAATTGTTAATTGTTGCTCCATTTCTTTTCATATCTGAATATATTAAACCACGGTTTACCATTTAATTTACCAACTTCTGTTAACCTTATAACAAGGCCTATACATAGTGAGGTGATATACCAGTAATTCCTACGGATACATTTATCCCTTAGACAGTTGCATAACCTCTAACTCATAATTTATATATATATATGTATATATATATATATATATATATATATATATATATATATATATATATATATATATATATATATATATATATATATATATATGTATGCATGTATGTATGTATGTATGTATGTATATATATATCTACAAATGTGCACTTGTGTAGTTTCAGAGAAAAGTTTAATGTCAAACTGGCAATGTTTCGAATTTTTTCATGTATTTCAGTGATTATTAAACACTGCGTCATTATTGCTTGCGTCATGATTAAACAATAACATCAAAAATCCATTGCAACAGGAAGTCACAACAGTAACAATAAAAAACAACAATGACGAAGATGATGATGATGATGATTGTAACAGAAGTGGTGGTGGTGGTGGTGGTAGTGGTGGTGTGAGTTGCGGTAATAACTAGCAAAACTTCAGTAGAAGCAATAACACATTAAAAAAAAATCTCAACTACAACAGCTAGGTCAATCAAAGCACAGCAAACATGTACCCGGAACTGATGCAGTCTCTACGAAAATGCGTAAAAATAGTGGAAATGTTAAGAAAAAGAAAATGAAATTGACAGCAGTTATATGCATAAGAATAAAATGATGGATATCGTATGGGACTGGAAGTTGCTAAGTGTTGCAGCAGCAGCAGTAGACAAGGGTGCAAGAAATAGGCTGCACAATATACTGCAATTGTGAAGCTTGATGCAATAATGAACACTGCAAAACTGGTGCAGAAGATTTAATCATTAATCTCGCTTTGGGTAATGTGTACGTGTATGTGTGTGTGTATGTATGTATGCATGCATATAAATATAAATATATACATACATGTATACACACACACCCACCCACATATATATATATAATATATGTATATGTATGTATATTTAGATATACATATGCGTGTGTTTATATATATATATATATATATATATATATATATACAAATATCAATTCATATCTCTCTCTCTATCTGTATCTGTCAATCTATCTATCATCTCTCTCCCCCCTTCTCTCTCTCTCTCAATATATATATATATATATATATATATATATATATATAACAAAAATACATCACGAGCATGTGACCAGTTTTAACATTAGTATATTATCTGCACATTTTGTAGAACTTACAACAATTCTGTGTCAATTTCCTCTGTCCTGCTTATTTATACGCATGCCTCTATGTATTTGTGTATTTATCTAAGACATATATGTATGCATGCATGTATTAATATATAGATAAATTTATATATATATATATATATATATATATATATATATATATATATATATATATATATGAAATACATTATATGCATGTGACCGTTTTTAACATTAAAGTATTATCTGCACATTTCGTAGAATTTATGACAGTTCCGTGTCAATTTCCTCTGTCTTGCTTATTTATACGCATGGCTGTATGTGTCTGTATATTTATCTAGGTGTATATGCACGCATGTATATATGTATGTGTGAATAAATACGTAAATATATGTATATGAATGGGATATATATATATATATATATATATATATATATATATATATATATATATAAACGTACATATATACAGACACACATAGAGGCACACAAACGCGAACACGCACACGTAAACACATACACACACACACACGCACTTGCGCACGCACGCACACACAGATGTATCGAGAAAGACATTTGCGAACGTTATCTAATTTATCTTTTTACAAGGAAATGCACATTTGATGAAATCTCTGCACTTTTTTTTGGCTCTGTGCAGCTTGTTATTCAGCGAATGCTGACATTTGCTATATTGCAGCTTGATGCATCTATTGCACATATTTTCTGCACTGCACATTAGGAATAATTTCGGGTTGTATATAGTTAAATGTTAGATAGCATTCATCAAAAGAATCTTCTTTCCGCCTTAAAGATTACTAGGAGATAACCCTAAGCTAACAGTTGTAACAAACAAGCTGTAGAAGTATAAAATCAGAGAATTCGCATGTCCAGGCGCTTGAATCTTTCCTAATAGTTTTAGCATTTAGCATTTATTTTTTTACTTATTTCAGTTATTGAGCTATGGTCATGCTGGAGCACCGCTTTTGAAGGATGTAGCCGAAGAAATCGACCACAGTAATTATTCTATCAGTCTAGTACTTATTCTATCAGTCTTTTTTGCAGAACTGCTAATTTACGGAGACGTATACACACCTACATCGGCTGTTAAGCGATGATAGGGAGAGGACAAACACACAGAGAAAGACACACACACATACACGCACATAAACACACACAAATACACACACACACACACACACACACACACACACACGCACACACACACACGCTCATGTATGTATATGATGGCCTTCTTTCTGTTTCCGTTTACCAAATCCACTCACAAGGCTTTGGTCTGTAGTCTTTGTGATGTCTTTGCAGCTTTATTATTAAAGTGTGTATATATATATATATAAATATATATATATATATATATAAAATCAAAATAAGCAACACGGATTTTAAAGATGACTGCAGTGGGCACGTTTCATGCTACTCCATTTATTTAAGTAATGCGAGCATTACATTAAATGCAATATGTAGAGCAATCTTCAGCTGCACAAAAATGTAGAAAATTACAGTTGAATAGACATATTATAATTGTGGCAACATTTAAAATCCAAGTGGGAAGAAGAATACATAAAAATCCATCTTGACATAGCCTTGCTTTTAGAATGGTTTTTGGATAATACCATACTATATTCTGGTGCCTAAACATAATTACCATATTCAATTTTGAATCTAAATCTAAATCTTATATATATATATATATATATATATATATATATATATATATATATATATATATATATATATATATATATATATATGTATATATACACTTGCCCAATCCAGAACAGGTAGTGTCCTCCAAATTGACAAATTAAACTTGTCCATATGCTTTTCAGAACTGGAATTAAGTAGTGCGGTGGAATTTTTGGATCTAAAAAGTTTGTGTGATCTTTCATTAACGCATAATTTGAATCTCTTTGATCCATTTATACATGGCGTAGATTTCTCAACGATTCTCCACTTGATTGTATGTAGTGTGCAACAGGTGTTCATGGCTAATCAACTTCGTGGCTTTACTTTTATCAGTGTGTCGGAAAGAAAACTGGTGATTTGCATAACGACTTTTAAAATTGCCTTCCCATAAACCGACGTAATATTTCTTCTCAATGACGTTATCTCGGAGCACTGCAGTAACCTTGGCTTCAAAAACAGCTGCGTCTATGAAACATGCCGGGTCAAGCAGGCAAGCTTCAGGGGATTGTTAAAACTTGGAGTGGACTTTTCGTGTGACTTATATATACAATGAGCTTCTTTCAGTTTCCGTCCGCCAAATCAATTCACAAGGCTTTCAACGACTCAGGACTGTAGTAGAAGACACTTGCCCAAGATGCCACACAATGGGACTGAACCCAAGACAATATGGTTGGGAAGTAAGCTTTGAGAAGCGAAACAACCACCAGCATACAGTTGTAAAACTCTTGTATTGTGCTTGTCTTTTATCGCCAGCTTTTCTTTATTTTTCCTGCTTTCTCTGTTGATCAAAATATCATTCGTACTTAAGTTGACAGACTCTAGCTTTAACGAGTCAATAAATTTGATCGGGTAATTCCATTTACTGTTTCACTCATTTTTACTCTTTTATTTGCTTAGTCATTGGAGAAATGTCTTCCAGATATCATCCTCCCGTGAAGCATGAAGCAGTGGCCAGAACATCCTAGAACAAGATAACAAAACATAAGACACATTCAGACGAAGTTGGTGGAACTTAAAAATTGAAACAGCTACCAAGTTAAAACATAAAGAAAAGATACACTCTGTTGTGGACATCGGCTTCCCTCTGGACACCAATGTGGTTAGAAAAATACAAGAGAAAGTGGACATCTATGGACCATTGATATGGAGTTTGCAAATCCACTACCCAAATACACTTTCAGCTTCATACCTATTATTATTGAAGCAACAGGACATATACTAACCAGTTTGGAGCGAAGTCTGGCTGAAGTTCGGTTTTAGAGGAGAGAACGCAAATCCTAAATTCATACACGACAAATGATCACGATATATGGGACTACAAACAATCTCTAAGACCTTCCAAAGATTTAAAGGATGATAAATAAGACAAGATGCTTTGCTTCACAAACTTACTACAAATTAAAAAGCGAAAGAGAACATACATACATGTATATATACAGATATATACGTGTATGCGTACGTACATACATGAATGCATATATATATATATATATATATATATATATATATATATATATATATATATATATATATATATATATATATATATATATATATATATATATATATGTATGTATGTATGTATGTATGTATGTATATATATATGTATATATACATATAATTTAGAGAAAAACCTCAATTCAATAAAGAAAAAACGATATCCATGCCATCTAGAAAAATATATATATTATATATATATATATATATATATATATATATATATATGCATACATAAACATAATAAATATGTAAGTATTGGTATACATGTGTGTGTGTGCCATGCTTGAGAATATGCATGTGTATGCATATGTATGTGTGTGTGTGTGTGTGTGTGTGTGTGTGTGTGTGCGAACATAATCACGTGTGAGTTATTTTGTTATTTGTTTGCGTTTATTAGATTTATTATTTCTATTTTCTTTAATAAAAATTATTTAATTTTTGTAACTGTGTTGCTTTTGTTGCAGTAACCTCCAGCATTACTCCATTCGAGTATATCTACGATCAATCGCATGCTTTACCTGTAGTGTACTCTGGTGTACGTTATGCAGTATATCATGATTAATGACAGTAGTTGAAGAAGTACTTCTATTTCTAGTAAGTCGAGAGACCACATAGACGGTTACTTTTATGTTTAATTGAATCTTTCATTACAAGATAAACGCGTTTAATTAGTTAGTGCCACTGTTTGATGCCAAATCGAGAATTGGAAAGTCATGTTGCCTGGTTGCGTTAACCTGCAGAAGATTTGGTTTTTTATCGAGAAATCTGCATCACAGTAATTTAATGACGTAATTTAGTCTGCTGCATCAAAATTACAAAACAAACTGCACTGCATTGGTGCTTGGTGCATTCATAATAGCGTTGCTTGCTAACTTTATTTGCACATTAAACATTTAAGCGTAGGCAAAGTAGGACAAAAGCGAATGACCTAAGATATCCTTGAAATGGTGGTGGATAGAGGGAAAGAGAGAGAGAGAAAGAGAGAAAGAGAGAGAGAGAGAGAATGTAATGGGAAGAACATGTCATAACGAAGAAAATAAATAAGTAATTAAAATCTAATATAAATATATAAATAAATTCTAAAATGGAGATCTGGTTAGCAAAATATAAAAATAAAAAAGTAATATAAAGAAAACATTTCATGAAAAGAATTAGAAGTAAAGCAAATAATGATAATAATAATAATAATAATAATAGTAATAATAATAATAATAATAATAATAATAATAATAATAATAATAATAATAATAATAATAATAATAAGTAAATAAAGTAAACAAAAATAATGTTGTTTTTGGAAAGAGAAAGACAGGTGGAGAGGAAGAAAGTTTTGAAGAATAGGAAGAACTAGAGGCGGGGAGAAGGGCAGTGGGGGTGGAATGAAGATTGAAGAAATATGTGCATTTTAGGATCGCTACAGAAAGAACGGAAAGGGAAGAAAGAAAGGAATGAAGGAAAGAAGGACGAAGGAAAGAAAGAAAGCAGAAAGAAAGAAAGAAAGAAAGAAAGAAAGAAAGAAAGAAAAAAGACATGTATGTATGAAAGAATGAAAAAATATAGGCGCAAGCGTGGTTGTGTGGCTAAGAAGCCAGCTTCCCGACCATGTGGTTTTGGATTCAGTCTCACTGCGCGGTACCTTCAGCAAGCATAAGCCTTGTGAGTGGATTTGGAAGACGGAAACTGAAAGAAGCCCGTTATATATATATATATATATATATATACTTTGGGCTTCTTTTAGTTTCCGTCTTTCAAATCCTTGAAACTTATTTTTTAAAAGTCCAATACATTTTCTATCGTTCTATTTTTGATGATCCTCTATGTTACGTGGGCCCTTAACAAACTAACACCGATTGTCAAGCAGAGATGGGAGACAATCGCAAACGCTAACACAAAGAACCCCCCCCCCATATATATATATATATATATATATATATATATATATATATATATATATACAATGGGTTTCTTTCAGTTTCCGTCTTCCAAATCCACTCCCACAGATATATGTGTGTGGGTGAGGTGGGGGTGTTTCTCTGTGTTAGCGTTTGCGATTGTCTCCCATCTCTGCTTGACAGTCGGTGTTGGTTTGTTAAGGGCCCCGTAACATAGAGGATCATCAAAAATAGAACGATAGAAAATGTATTGGACTTTTAAAAGATAAGCTTCAAGGCACAATCACAGCATGTCTGCAGTCCAGTGACTGAAACAAGGAATAATTAAAAGATGGAGGTAAATAGAATTTATCTGATGTGAAATGCAAAATAGTTGCGGAAAGATATAAAAGATTATAAAGATGAGGGGAAGGATACATTTATATGAAAAGATGTAAATATACAAACACAGAGGGAGCTTGCACATGGCTGCTGGATCTATTAGAAAAAGCAATAAAATCTTCCTCAAAGCACAAACTTACCCTTTTAAAGATAGATTATATCGGACAGATATAAATAATCCTTGATGAGCACACACCTCATCCTCACAAAAAATATTGACGATTGTAGTGTGAGTGATTATAAGCCTGATCGACCAGAGATGACCCGGGGTTAAACAACAACAAAAGCAACAGCATAAATATAATGGAGGAATTATAATTTTATGTAACAATTTTTTTTTCTTTGGTCAGTAAGTCTTATTTCCTATTTACTTCTACCTAGAAATCAAAGGAAATGACTACTATTAACTTTAAACTTTGTTTTTCTAACCTGGACATAATTATTTTAAAACTGACCAATTTTCCATTCATTTCAGTGCTGAGTTACTGAAGCAGAAATATCGTTATAGCAAATATTCTGCTCATTACCACAGATTTGCTTGTCAGCATGTCCCTTAGTGACTGACAATATATGCATCTCTGATCATGAGCAAGAGTTATGGGGGGGGGGGGGAGAATCATAGCCATGTGTTGAGAGGGATTCTTTGAAGTTTGAATAAATGTAACAAAAGCAAGGTTTCAAGGAAATATTAGCCATTTTTCATACTCTCTAGGGATAAGCAAATAAGAAATAACAGTCGCTATTCAAAGACAAAAATCGTGTTACACAGTGTAATAGCTAGCGTCGTCTTTTACCTTCTTCTTTCAGTCATTAGACTGCAGACATGCTAGGGTTTGGGCCTTGAAGGGTTTGGTCGAACAAATCGAGCCCGGTACTTACTTTTTGCTTTTCTAACTTTGGTACTTATTCTATCAGTCTCTGCTTACGAATCACCAAGTTATGGCAACGTAAGCAAACCAATACTGTTGTCAAGCAATGGTGATTTGTTTATATGTATGTATGTATGTATGTATGTATGTATGTATGTATGTATGTATGTATGTATGTATGGATGTATGTATGTATGTATGTACGACGGACTTCAGTTACTTTTTCCGTTTACCAAATCTACTCACAAGGTTTTGGTTAGGCCAGCGCTATGGTCGGGCCGGGTTTGGGTCAGGCCGGAAGACACTTGCTCAAGGTGTCACACAGTGAAACCGGAATCGAGTTCATGTAGGTGGTAAGCAAACTTCCTACCACACAGCTGCGGCTGCATCATGTATACTTGAAATCATATCGTATTGCTGGCGACCTAGTACGTGATCGTTTGCATGCAGTTCAAAATATATCCGCTTGTTCTTGTGTTTAGATATCAATACAATATCTACCCAAGGCGTCGAGCAGGCAGAATCATTATTATTACGCTGGACAAAATGCTCGGCGTCATTTCTTTTGATTTTACATTCAGCATTCAAAATTTCGCCGAGGTCGACTTTGCCGTTCATCCTTTGGGGGGGGGGCCGATAAAATAATTAGCAGTCAAGCACTGGAATCGACGCAATCGAGTAGCCTCCTCGATTTCAGGCCTTTAGCAGAAAGAATTAATATAACTGTATCCTTAAGGGTGGCAAACTGGAAGAATTGTAACAGAGTCCCAAAAATATACCCCGAGAAATTGTTGTTGTTGGCACTCCGTCGCTTACGACATCGAGGGTTCCAGTAGTTCCGATCAACGGAACAGCCTGCTCGTGAAATTAACGTGCAAGTGGCTGAGCACTCCACAGACACGTGTTCCCTTAACGTAGTTCTCGGGGATATCCAGTGTGACACAATGTGGCAAGGCTGACCCTTTGAATTACAGGCACAACAGAAACAGGAAGTAAGAGTGAGAGAAAGTTGTGGTGAAAGAATACAGCAGGGTTCGCTACCATCCCCTGCCGGCGCCTCGTGGAGCTTAAGGTGTTTTCGTTCAATAAACACTCACAACGCCCGGTCTGGGAATCGAAACCGTGATCCTATGACCGCGAGTCCGCTGCCCTAACCACTGGGCCACTGCGCCTCCACTCCCCGAGAAATATGCCAACAGCAGCATATGTTCAAATGAATGTGATGTCTATTGTTGTCATAATTATTTGCCTCTTCTTTATTATTAATTTTAAGCACTAATCCTATAAAATATATGTTTTTTATCAATTCTAGAAATGATAAAATACACATACATACGTATACATACATACGTATACATACATACGTATACATACATATTTGTGTGCGTATGGGTGCACCCCACTTTCCACTCTGCTTTTGCCATCCTACCTATAATCCGTACTAATTCTTGCTGCCTTTATGCGTACCACCATTCAATACACACCCTCGACCGCCTTCTACCTATCGCTTATTCTACCTTTTTCTCCTCTCTTTCACCTTCCTTTACACATTCCACTCTACGTTTCATAATCCATTTAAATATTTTCCACGAGTTCCTCGCTCGCACTAAACAACATAAATTCTGTCACACCCGATGCCACCACACTCAACACTCCCCCCACCCCTTCCTCCCCGATACACTCCCCTCATCCTCACCCCAACCCTTCCGTTACTCCAATCCCCCACGCACTTACTCCTCCTCTCTCTCCTCCCAGCCTTCTACTACCCCTCCCACATCTAGCTCATCCATTCCCTCCCCACTTCAGCCTGTTGTTACCATTCCTCCTGATCTTCCCCTCTCTGTGGCGGAGCGCTCTCTTCTCAGTAAGGGTCTGCGTTTCATCCCCCTCACTCCAACCAGTAACGAATTTCAGACCCGTGCTGATATTCATAGCTTTGTGTGCCGCGTCAGGATATATGCATTATTCTACAACACTCCACCTGCATCTAATGAAGAGGACTGCTTCACTGACCTGGGCCACCGAACATCCCACTGGTCGCCAGCTTCTGGCCAGTTCCAAGCAGTCGATCATTCTGGAAGCATCTGCCAACGTATTGTGGACCGGTTTAACTTTCACAGGCGTGCCCGACATTTTAACATCTCCCCAGCCGAACTCTCGACCCTTCGATGTCTCCGACGCTGCAAAGACATCATCATAAGACCGGTTGACAATGGTGGAGCCGTGTTGGTGTGACGTGCAAACCTCTACAAGGCTGAAGCTTTCCGCCAACTTCAAAACACCCCCTTCTATTGCCCTCTGCCTTCCAGCCCCACGCCTAACTACCAACAGTGTCCTCCATTATCCATGACCTCATCTCCTCCTCCCGTCTCCCTCCTACCGCCTCCAACCTCATTGCCCGCATTCCACGCACCCCCACCATTTACTTCCTTTCCCAAATCCACAAGCCCAATAACCCTGGCCGCCCCATAGTCTCCGCCTGTG
The DNA here is from genome assembly GCF_046866305.1 of Octopus bimaculoides. Lineage (NCBI taxonomy): Eukaryota > Metazoa > Mollusca > Cephalopoda > Octopoda > Octopodidae > Octopus > Octopus bimaculoides. Next base: position 54,226,579 of record NC_142929.1, on the reverse strand, counting down.
ACTGTCCCACGGAATTGATCTCAAAATAACTCGACTGCGTTCTTGTCCCCCACTAATGGCTTCCCTTCCCTCCTACATCCACGACACTAACCATACTCTCCGACTCTTCAACTCTTTCTCCTTCCCTCCTGGACCCTCTAAACTTCTCTTCATTCTTGATATGAAGAGTCTATATACGGTGATCCCACACTATGAAGGACTTCTTGCACTCAAACACTTCTTAGACCTACGACCCAAACCCCGGCCTGACACCTCTACACTTCGTCTGGCCGAACTTGTTCTCTCCCTCACCTGCTTCTCGTTCGTGGGGGATTTTACCAACAGATCTCTCGGGAGTAGCCATGGGAACGAGAATGGGCCCCAAGTATTCGAACTTGTTCGTTGGCTACATTGAGGCCCAAATGTTTTCACGAACTATACAGTCGTTATAGTGATTACTGTAATCGGTGCAACCTCGCTCTCCTGCGAACAACTAGACTCCTTCCTCTCTTTTGTCCAATCCTTCCATCATGCACTATTTCCGACACTTCCGTCGCATTTCTCGACATTTCGGTCAACACATACCACTCCACTCTCACTACATCCATCCACTACAAACGCACCGACTCACACTCATACCTTAACTTCCCCTCCTCCCACCCAATCCACACCGAATTTTCCATCTCCTACTCCCAATTCCTCTGTCTGCGCAGGCTCTGCAGTGACAACCATGGATAACAACAGTAATGTGGAGAGGGGAGGCTAGTATGCATGGGCAACTGCTGACCTTCCGCAAACAGCCTTGCCCGGACTTGTGCCTCGGAGAGTAACTTTCTAGGAGCAATCTCATAGTCAGTCATGACCAAAGGGGATCTCCTCCTCCTCCTCCTCCTCCTCCTCCTCCTCTATCTCTTGCACATATACACATATATATGTATATTAGTTTTCCTCTACCAGATCTACTCACAAGGCATTAGTTGGCCCAAGGCTACTGTAGAAGACACTAGCCCAAGATGCTACGCAGTAGGACTCAACGCGGAAGCGTATGATTTGATATCTATCTATCTATCTATCTATCTATCTATCTATCTATCTATATATATATATATATATATATATATATATGTACGTATGTATGTTTGTGTATGTGTGTGTGTTTCTGTGTGTGTGTGTGCGTGCGAGTGTCTGTACATGGCCTGTATACATATCTAAATTTCTACTCAGTTTCAGTTAACTATTAAACGTTTCAAGGAAATACAGTCATAGTAAAAACACCATAGCCAGCTAAAATACAACTCACCATTTTCACTGAGTTCAGACTTATTGAAAGCATCAATAGCAGAAACTTTTCCGGGGATGGGCAGAGACTGGGAGGAAGAGTGTGAGAAAAGATGAGGACATTCTTCAATTATATTAGTGAATCATCATTACCATGGATAGAGCACAAAGATCTGAAGAACGTCAACCGACTAAAAATAATAACCGTTTAACACGCGACAGTTTCATCTATTTCTTTATTCCAACAACTCTTGGTATCGTATTTCTCAAAATAGTTTCCTTTTCACCTAAAAAAAAAAATAATAAATCTCTTTCTGTTACTTGAATAATTTTTTAATGATAAATTATCTGATGATAATTTCTGCTGTTACTTTAAGTCAAATATTGTGTAATGGTCCATAATAAAATAAATATACTTACTATATCACTTCGTCTCCACATTTAAAGCTTTTTTCCTCGTCGTCAACATCCGACAGACGAGGTTGCTTCACCAACCATATGTGTGTGCCGACACTCCGTCGCTTACGACGTCGAAGGTTCCAGTTGATCCGATCAACGGAACAGCCTGCTCGTGAAATTAACGTGCAAGTGGCTGAGCACTCCACAGACACGTGTACCCTTAACGTAGTTCTCGGGGATATTCAGCGTGACAAGGCTGATCCTTTGAAATACAGGCACAACAGAAACAGGAAGTAAGAGTGAGAGAAATTTGTGGTGAAAGAGTACAACAGGGTTCGCCACCATCCTTTGCCGGAGCCTCATGGAGCTTAAGGTGTTTTCGCTCATTAAACACTCACAACGCCTGATCTGGGAATCGAAACCGCGAGTCCGCTGCCCTAACCACTGGGCCATTGCGCCTCTCACCAACCATACACTAATGTAATACCAGCAAAACAATATCAAGAGTTTATCGATTAACAACTATTATGAACAACCATCATTAACTTAGTTCTGTCATAAACAATACCCATGATGAATTATCAGATTTCATTTTTGTTTATGTACAGACAAGATGAATCACTGAGAAGCAAATACATGTCTCCGAAGTTGTTGTATAGAGCAATGAATTAGAAACCATCCAGGAGGCAGAATGTTTTGACAAATATCATAAACGTTTCTCATGTGCAATCTGTGCCTTTGGCCTGCGTAACAGAGTCAGCAAATACAGTATTTGGGTAAATGGCTCGATACTTACTAGGCAGAAATAAAAGCGTCGTAGTCAAAGCAAAAAAAAAAAAAAAAAAAATCATGATCGTAAGATTGTGGTTTCGATTCCTGGACCGGGTGACGCGGTTGTGTTCCTGAGCAAAACACTTCTTTTCATGTTGTTCCAGTACACTCAGCTAGCAAAAATGAGTAATCCTGCGATGGACTACCGTCCTGTCCAGGTGGGGAATATATACGCCATGAAACCGAGAAATCGGTCCTTATGAGTCGGTATGACGCAAGAAGGTAACTTTACCTTTACTTTTCCTAATTTTTACCATAGACTCGATATATAAACAAGAATATTACAAAACTTTATTTAAGTCTCAACATATTTCGAATATTCAATATTGAAATATATATACTGCACATACATTTAAGAATAATTTACAATAACCACTAAGACAATTATTTATTTGAAAATATGCCCAAAGTTTGTTGCCGTATAATTAGTTTTACCCTTCAGTATATATAAATTATAATCTCTTGCAGTAGCTGTGTCCATTCATTATTAATTTGTCTGAACTTTAGCTTTAAGGACTTTCTTCGGTGAAAAATGGTCATAGATTTATCTAAAAATCTTTGGTAACTCCAATACAACTCCATTAATTGCATTAAATCCATTATGGTGTGTCGTTCCAACCATCATTGGATAAATATTTTCTGTTGACTCTTGAAATCCATGGAAATCTTCCATGTGATCTAGATTGATTTTATTCCAGACAAAATTCATTATAGTTGTTTTCATGTCTCACCATGCTTCTATAAAATTTTCAGTAGCATTTATGATATGGTTAACACACCTAAATTCCTTCACAGTAGGTTTAACTTCACCATCTAAGAATTTAATCAATTGCTTATAGATACATTTACGAGAAGGTACCCAAAAGAAACCGGAATTTTGCAATATTATTTTATTCACTTAGTTTTACATGTTTATACTTTTACCGCCTTCAGAGTATTTTCCATTTGGAGCAATGCATCAGTCCAGACGCGTTTTCCGCTGTTCGAAGCAGTCCTGGAACTCTTGCGAAGTGATGCTTTTAACGCCTCCATGTTTTTTTGGTTTTTTTTTTCATCTATTCCATATCTATAAAATTCTTTCCTTTAGGGACTCTTTTCATTTCGAGGAGCAGAAAAAAGTTGCAGGAAGCAAGATCGGGTGAATAGGGAAGGTGAGCAAGCGAATTCATGCCATTTTTAGTAAAAAAAAACTCTCACACTCAAGGCGGTGTGCGCTGGTGCATTGTCGTGATAAAACCACTACTCTCCATTTTGCCATAGGTCGGGACATTTTCGTCTCACCGCCTCTCGCAAACGCTTCACAACTGCCAAGTAAAATGTCTGGTTAACAGTTTGACCTGGAGGAAAAAAATTCTGCGTGGACAATTCCTTTCGCATCGATGAAACAAATCAGTATCGTCTTGTCATTGGACTTCACTTGACGTACATTTTGAGGGCGTAGTGACATAATTGAATGCTTCGAATACTTCCATTGACTTGATTGCAGTTTCGTTTCCGGGTCGTAGCCGTAGCATCAACTTTCGTCACCAGTGATGACCTTTGAAAAAAAGGTAAGGATCAACTTCCAACTGTTCTTTCAGTTCATGACACGCATTTAGTCGTGACTGCTTTTGGTCTTCCGTGAGCAAGCGAGGCACAAATTTTTCTGCAACTATTTTCATTCGCAATTCCCCGCTCAAAATTCGTTGGGAGGAACTCCAGGACACAAAGGTCGTATCAACAAGTTCGTCAATTGTTCGTCGATGGTCTCCAAGATCAGTTCATGAATTTTCATGATGTTTTCATTCGTTCGGAAGGTCGACGGTCACCTTGAACGAGGTTGGTCTTCAAGCGACAAATGATCATTCTTAAAGCTGAAAACCACTCGTAAACTTGTGTATTGCTCATGGCAGCATCCTTGTAAGCTGTTTGAAGCATGACAACCGTTTCAGCCGCTAGCAGAAAACAGCATTTTACGGAAGAACGCTGTTCCTTCGTTTCAGCCATGGCAAAACTCGACTGATGCCTGAGGATCGCATCAAGTGGCTTCTAGCGGCTTGTCTCACAGAGAACGTTTCCGATTACTTTTGGGTACTGCCTCGCATACGTACATGTACGCCTGTATATTTATGTATGTATGCACATACGTGCGTGTATGTGTGTATGCATGTATGCAAATGATTCTACATGCAGCAGCATGCGCTATATGCTTTACTGCTTCTATTGTTTGCGACATTGTACAATAGCAGTTTATGTGCGTGTGCGTGTATATGTGTGTACGTGTGTATATATATATATATATATATATATATATATATATATATATAAATATATATATATATATACATGCATACGCATATATATATGTATATATATATACTGTATATATATATATATATATACTGCATGCACAAGTTGTCGTTGCAAGTGTTGACTTTACAGCTAAATAACATCTGCAGGTGCAGCGATACATGCTGTTAATATGGATACAGAACACGAGTGACTAATTACACTTATTGAACCAGTGGGGAAGGGTAGTAAGGTAGCGAGGGAAGGAGGGAGAGGGAGGCAAACGTGTAAAGGGCGGGCTGCTTCGTGTGAGGAGAGAGAGAAAACACAATGACGTAATCGCACTAAATACGGTGTCAGCATTATTTTAAATTAAAACAAATTTTAAAAATTGCTGCTTCAACATATTTTTGGATAGAATGTTGCGAAAATGACAGAAGACTCACATGCCGAATAAAATGCCAAGTTCGCTCTCAGGTTTTAGTTTTGTGCCTAACTTCCTCTGTCATGACTTATCTACATATTCAATTTTCGGCTTTTCTCCTTTATTTTTCTGTGATATTGCGAAGTACAGTCATATACATACATACATACATACATACATACATACATACATACATACACACACACACACACACACACACACACACACACACACACATATATATATACATATATATATATGTGTATGTATGTATGTATGTATATATATATAATATATATATATATATATATATATATATATATATATATATATATATATATATATATATATATATATATATATATATATATATATGTATGTATGTATGTGACCGTTGACTGGACACTATTCAATTTTTTTTCTCCGTGTTTTTCTCCTTGTCTCCGTATTCTTTCTGTTGAAGAGCGTAGCTCGAAACGTTAAAGACTTTCCGTATTCCCGAGCGTCATACTAATACATCCTTTTGTTATTTACACCACCTGTCCTCGTCTGTTGTTGTTTTTTCGTATATTCTCCCATATATATATATGTATATATATATACATATATATATATATATATATATATATATATATATATATATATATATTACTCTTTTATTTGTTTCAGTCATTTGACTGTGGCCATGCTGGAGCACCGCCTTTAGTCGAGCAAATCGACCCCCGGACTTATTCTTTGTAAGCCTAGTACTTATTCCATCGGTCTCTTTTTGGCGAACCGCTAATGTTACGAGGACGTAAACACACCAGCATCGGTTGTCAAGCGACGTTGGGGGGACAAACACAACAAACACACAAACACACATACATATGCATACGTATATATATATACATATATACGACGGGCTTCTTTCAGTTTCCGTCTACCAAAGCTTTGGTCGGCCCGAGGCTATAGTAGAAGATACTTGCCCAAGGTGCCACGCAGTGGGACTGAATCCGGAACCATGTGGTTCGTAGGCAAGCTACTTACCACACAGCCACTCCTACGCCTATACATAACGCGATCTCAAATCCTCACTAATGAAAGATACACATATACGGTACATGCGTTTTTTTGGGGTTTTTTTCAATAAGAATTCGCACGTATATGAATTGTACTGTGTACAATACAAACCCTGGGAGGAACTACCAGATGAGGATCGTAGTCTACGAGTTATTGGCTTTAAGGCTATGGTGAAAGGCCTGGCTGGAAGTCCAACCTTCGCGGTTCTATTACAGAGTTTACAAAAACTGAAGGACCACTGCAATACGTGTGTGAATCTGAGAGGGAAATATATCGAACAAAATCATAATTAGCTGATCCTCCTGTATTTTCTTTTACCCAAAACCAGAAACTTTTCAGCACTCCCTCGTATGCATGTATGTATGTATGTACGAAGGGGTGCTGAAAATCTTCTGGCTTTTAGGGTGTCACGAAAGGCCAGGCTGGAGGCCCAACCTTCTAAGTTCTTTTACAGAGCTTAGAAAAACCGAAGGACCGCTGCAATAAGTGTGTGAATCTGAGAGGGGAATATATTGTATAAAATCATAATTAACTGATCCTTCTGTATTTTCTTTAACTCAAAGCCAGGAACTTTTCAGCAACCCCTCGTATGTTCAAATGCTGTCTGGCTCTTGTTTGTCAATCAGACCCTTTACATTGATGTCGATAAAAAACACATCTCCCTACTATAGGCACAAGGCCTGAAATTTAGTGGGAAGGTGCTAGTCGATTATATCAACCTCAATACTCGACAGGTATTTGTTTCACCGACCCCGAAATGATGAAAGGCAAAGTCAACCTTGGCGGCATTTGAACTCAAAGCGCAGCGCCGGAAGAAATGCTGCTGAGTATTTTGTCCGGCCTGATAACGATTTTGCCAGCTCACTGTTTTAATGTTGATAAGAAATATTCCTTTCTACTATGTCCACAAGGCTTGGAATTTTGGGACAGGAGGCTAGTCGATGACACCGACTCCATTGCTTAACTGGTACCGACCCCGAAGAGATAAAAGCAAAGTTGACTTCGGTGGAATTTGAACTCAAAACGTAAAGGCGGATGAAATGTCGCTAAGCATTTTACCGGAAGCGCTAACGATTCCGCTTGCTCTCCGCCTGAATATATTTTCCGGCACAAGGCCTGAAATTTTAGTGAAAGGGAATAGTCGATTACATCAACTGCAAGGCTTAACTGGTACTTATTACATGTACTTCGAAAGGATGAAAGGCAATCTAGATCTCGGCGGAATTGAAACTCAGAATGTAAAGACGGATGAAATATCGCTAAACCCGATGCGTTAACGATTTTGCCAGCTCTCCGCTGGAATATCGATAAGAAATAATAATTAACATTTTAAAGTCAATCCAGTCAAGTAACTCTCCTATTCTGGTAAAATTTGACCTTGTCCCTATTAAAAGATTATATATTTCTTCAATATTTATAAAATACAACTTACTGCAGGCTTCATGAAAAATTTGTTTAATCTATTTGATTAAGATTTACATTTGTATATATGTTTTATCCTGTTATATAATTTGTTTTTCGTGCAAGCAGGGACTATTTCAGGAGATGTTTACTCATTAGTTAAAATTTGTATGACACAGAGCAAGGCAGCGAGTGCTATTTGTGCTTAATTTAAACATGTAAAATATACATTAGCTAATTAGAGCCTATATCTAATTGCCAGCTGGCTTACTTAAACTGTAACCCTTTGAAAATAAAAATAAAAACATTTTTGCTTTCATATTCCATATGCTAGGCAGAAGTCTTATGCACATGAAGCCAGTTCCATATAATGCCTATATTGAACGCCTTGACTAGAGAATTGAACGTACACACTCCAATTATAGCTTAAACGAAACTAGTACAAAAAGCTAACAGGATAGAAAACCTGCTATTAAATACTTTGCCAGTGACGAAGTTGTCTTTTGGACGATGGACTCCAAGCGTCCGGTTTCCTTTAGGTGTGACTGAGTCGTAATAAAATCTTGCTTCCTAACCAGATAATTCTGGGTTTGGTCCAAATGTTGGGCAAGTGTCTTCTGTTATAGCCCCGGGTCGACCAAAGCCTTGTGAGTGAACCTGGAAGATGGAAACTGAAAGAAACCTGCGCATACATACATACATCACACACATGCACACACACACACACACACACATATATGTGTATGTTTGATGTATGTATGCATGTATGTACAAGTTTATATATATATATATATATATATATATATATATATATATATATATATATATATATATATATATATATATATATACATGTATGTGTGTGTGTGCATGTGTGTGTGTTTGCGTCTTTGTATTTACTTTCCACCACTGCTTGACAACCGGTGGTAACCTAGGGGTTCGGCAAAAGATACCGATAGTATAAGTACCAGGCTTAAACATAAATAAGCACTGGAGTCAATCTGTTCAACCAAACCTTCCAAGGTAGTGTCCCAGCATGGCCGCAGTCTAATGACTGAAATAAGTTAAAAGATAAATGATAAAAGATAAAAGATAGCAAATCAATTACAAATTTAGCAAATCAAATTACACATCTTAAATATAAAATCATTTTAAATGAATATAAAATCAATTACACATCTTAAGTATACGAGCCTTGTCTTGCAATGCAGAAGTGGGCATGACTTACTTTGATGACTGATGTAGGTCCTCTTCCGCAATACAACAATACCGCGTACCATAATCTCCGTCACAAACGATGCATTTGAGCCATCACTGAGGCTAACTTTCAATTCTCTTTTTACAAAAATTCATATATGCTCTGTTGTACCCACTTCTTCACCTTGTTTGTGTCACCAAATTATTGTTCTCGAAGACCTTCTTTCATTAAACCGAACAGCTGGAAAATGGAGGGCGCCAGATTCGGACCGTACAACTGATCAGCCCAGTTTGTCAACTGCCCGATTCGTTGCCGCCAAAAAGATATGACGATGCGCTATTTCCTACTGAAGATTGGTTTGGAACACAAGCAACTGATGAAATCCACAAAGGAGATAGGCACGGCAGCTGAAATCAACTCAATGTAACTGTGGCGGACAAGAGACGACAAATGGAGCTTTTCTGCTGCCGAAGAATAATCAATGCTTTCTATCTTGCTCAAGCGAAATGTACAGGCTAAGTAGCGAAATGCTGGTGACTCTGAGATAAATGTTGCTGATGCAGAAAGGGTTTCCGGTATTGCGATGGATTCAGAAGAAGAGCTTGCACTACTTCTGAGTTGATCCTCTACTTTCCGCATGGAAACTCTGATGATTATTTCACATTTAGGACAAAACTCATAAAGAAATAAGGGAACTAAACTGCTTGGTAATTGCATCATTGTGTTACCCTGCTTTTTGTGGAAACATGCTTATCATAACTTTTTATACTCTACCAACTTTCTTTTATAATATTTCAAAATGCAGTAGAACAATTGTTCTTTTCAATGAACTTTATCATATTTAATTAGGTCAAGAACTGTATTTGCTAGAAGTGGTCATGAAAAAGTAAATCTGACTCTAAGACGTGGAAACTGATATACGTGTGTGTGTGTGTGTGTGTGTGTGTGTGTGCGTGTCGGTGTCTATACGTGTACGTGTGTGTGTTGATGTACGATGGTGTGTGTGTCGTTATCGATACGTGTATGTATGTATGTTCATTTATGTGTGCGAGTGTGTTTATCTATACACGCATGTATGTATGTGTATGTATGTCTGTGTGAATCTGAGCGTATTTGTGTGTGTGGTGGGGTATCTATATGTGCATGTGTGTATATGTACATCTGTCTGTGTGTATCGGTATCTATACGTGTATGTATATCTGCATGTGTGTGTGTGTGTGTGTGTGTGTGTGTGTGTGTGTGTGTGTGTGTGTGTGTGTCTATGTGTCTGTAACTGTATTTATCTTAACATTCGTTTAAAAACCCAAATCTTTGTTTGCGTTATATTTTTTATATCCTGACAACGGCTCCGTGGATACATGCATACTGTACAATACCACACAGTACCATATGTACCATACTGTACCAAATGTACCATACCGAAGATATGTACCATATGTGCCATACCGAAGATATGTGCCATACTGGGGTACTGAAGTCGAATTGACCAATTACAATGAGTGTGAGCCCCAGCATGGCCGCAAAAAATGATTGGGATCAATAAAAGACTATGCATGTGTGTATGTATGCATTCACTTTTATCTAGTTCATGAATTTCTATCCATGCATGCATGCATAGATGCATAGATATTACACTTGTGTGTGCACATATTTACATCCAAAAGATAGGGATATCATTGTATGTATATATGTATGTGCATACATGTATGTATGTATATTTGTATATATATATATATATATTTTGTTTATATGATTGAAAGTACAGATAAGAAAAATGTATTCATTCCACCTAGGTGAGTTTATTCCTACTCGATTAGGATTACATATATATATATATATATATATATATATATATATATATATATATATATATATATATATATACATATATATATATATATTACAATTAAAAGGGTAAAGGTTTATCAATTTATTAATTTATTAATAAATTAACAATTAATAATTTTTTTACCAAACCCTTCGGTATGTAAACACCATTATCGGTGGAGAACTCATTTAAAAGTTCTTATACATTTATAAACATAATTAAGGGATCAGCAAAACAGTTGCTTCACCACATACCGAAGTTGCTATTTCTGAACTTCGGTATGTGGTGAAGCAACTGTTTTGCTGATCCCTTAATTATGCATATATATATATATATATATATATATATATATATATATATATATATATATATATACAAATAATAAATGAGTATATGCATATATACGTACATGTATGTACATACCTACATCTACCTGTATATATAGATGCATATCTGGGTACAGGACGTTGCAAAGAAAACGTAGACAACAAAATAATAAACAGAGGACAGAAAACACACAGGCCACAGAGAGAACATTTCCTTCATCAATATATATGTGTGTATGTGTGTGTGTGTGTGTGTGTGTGTGTGTGTGTGTGTGTGTGTGTGTATAACTTACTTAGGAAAGGATGCGTGGCGTTCGATCATATAATAATATAAATAATGTTTATATATTATTTATATTATCATATATATATAACCCATCCCAGGTACAATTCAACAATGTATCTATCTACCTACCTATCTATCCATCCATTCATCTATGTATTTATCCAACTATCTATCTATCTATCTATCTGTCTCTCTATCTATCTATCTATCTATCTATCTATCTATCTATCTAATTTATAAACATAATTAAGGGATCAGCAAACATTTGCTTCACCTGTTTGCTGATCCCTTAATTATGTTTATAAATGTATAAGAACTTTTAAATAAGTTCTCCACCGATAATGGTGTTTACATACCGAAGGGCTTGGTAAAAATTATTAACTGTTGATTTATTAATAAATTAATAAATTGATAAACCTTTACCCTTTTAATTGTAATATCTATCTATCTATGTACCTACCTACCTACCTATCTATCTATCTATCTGTCTGTCTGTCGGTCTGCGTATCTGCCTGTCTCTCTCTATATATACGCTTGCATCTCTCCCTCTCTTTCTCTCTCTTTCTCCTCATCTATCCCTCTATCTGTGTGTTTGTGTGTGTGCGCGTGTATACGTGTAAAGAAAAGAAGAGAGGGAGAGAGAGAGAGAGAGAGAGAGAGAGAGAGAGAGAGAGAGAGAGAAAAGGTGAGGGAGGGAGGGAGAAAGGCCTGAGACAAAGGAGGATAGGGCGACAGAAGACTGGGTGTATACAACATCCAAGGGCGTGTGAAAGTATGTATACAGGCATTAAATAGATTTTAGAAATCAGTGGCTGATGTTTGGGCGGGAAGAGTCTCAAATGTATGAGGCTAAACACAACATACCTATACGTACACTAAAAAGGAGTGTACACAACAATGATGCTAGCTAGCTAGACTGCTCAATAATGTTGTAGTCATCTGGACTTTTCCTACAACAGGTCATCGCTTCCCGCCAAGAATGACAGGTAAATCCCATCAAAGCTAAATGGGGTAAGGAAGAGGCGAACTAAGCATAAAACAGTGATCACAACGCGCGCGAAAACATACACACACATAAATGTTCTATTAAAGCACATATACAAATAATACATTCTCAGACATATTCACACACACACACTCCAAAACAAAAGTGTATATTCTCTATTTCACCTCCGTTTTTCATTTAAACACACACATATATATATATATACACAAACATACTACACACGTGTATAGAAGATAGAACAATATACACACATAATTAGCACGCCGGACAAAATGTTTAGCGCGCCGAGCGGCATTTCATCCGTCTCTTTATGTTCTAAGTTCAAATACGGCACTGACGTCGAATTTGCCTTTCATCCTTTTGGAGTCGATAAAATAAGTACCTGATGAGTACTGGGGTCGCTATAATCGACTTTTTCCCTCCCCCGAGATTGCTAGCCTTGTGCTAAATTTTGAAACCAATGTACACACGCGTGTGTGTGTGTGTGTAGTTTAGTGTAGTGTGTTTATTTTATTACTGATCCCAATCGTTGATTGGATTGCAGCTGCCATAATGGAGCATCGCATTGAAGCGAGACTATAACAGAGTCTTTCTGTAAGAAATAGCACACAAATCGGATCTATTTCAAAACGGGGGCACCAGTTTTCATTTATGTTTTATGTAGTGTTTTTGGTACCGAAAGACTTTCAAACTTCGTATACTTATCTATTTTGTGTTATAGAACAGAAAAAAAATTTTGTATTCGAATTTATTTCATGTAAAAAATTGTCTTATTTCGATAATTTCTACTTATCACTGACGTCCATTCAGTTGAAAACAGTTAGCGCTGTAACGGTGTATATCGTATTAATCCCCTAACCCTAACCCTAACCCTAACTAGACTGTTAACCGTAACCGTAACCGTAACCCTAACCCTAAAACTAACCCTAACTCTAGAATCCGAACTCTAAAATTGTTACACACATAGATACGCACAGCGTAATTTATTATATAAACAATATATGCGTATAAATTACGATTAAACCGGATGAAATATGTCACAGAGAATAACATTTTTATGACCGCCCAGCAGTAACTCTATTCAGCTGAATAGACGTCAGTGATTGGTTGAAATTACAGAAATACGACAACTTTAACATGGAATAACTTGCGATGTACGTTTTTTTGTTAAGAAGACTAAGAGTAAAAGATGTTTTATATGACACATTCTACCAGTGTCCCAAGTTTCAAAGTGTTTCGTTAGTGTTTCGTTAAGAAAATACTGGTGCCCCCGTTTTGAAATAGATCCCACAAATCTCCCTCAAAATTACGCCTTACTGATATGGAAAAGAACATGTTGGATAATGTAGTTCTATATTTTCAGGCGTAGGTGTGTAGTAAGAAGTTTGCTTCCCAACCACGTGGTTCCTGGTTCAGTCCCACTGCGTGGCATCTTGGGCAGGTGTCTTCAATTATAGCATCAGGTCGACCAAAGCCTTGTGACTAGATTTTGTAGATGGAAACTGAAAGAAACTCGTCGTAATATGTGTGTGTGTGTGTTTGTGTGTTTGTGTCTGAGGGTTTCCCCCACAAACGTTTGACAATCGGTGTTGTGTTTATGTGCCCATAATATAGCGGTTCAGCCAAAGAAACCGATAGAATGAGAACAGGGTTTAAAAAAAAATACTGCAGTCGATTCAGTCGACTAAAAATTTCTCAATGCGGTGTTTCAGCATAGCCGCAGTCTATCGACTGGAACAAGTGTGGGATAAAGGATAAATGAGGTGGGGGAAAAAGCTGGATGGAGACAGTTGGAATCCCATTGATCTGCTAGATCAGGACGGTTCTAAAACTGAAAAACGACTCTTTTTACACTTAGTCGTATTTGTTTCAGTCATTTGACTGCGGCCATGCTGGGGCATTGCCTTAAAGGTTTTAGTCAAACAAATCGACCCCAGAACCTTACCTTTTCTTTTAAGCCTAGTACTTATTCGATTGGGGTCGTTTGTCGAACCGCTACGTCGCGGGGGACGTAAACGCACCAACGCCGGTGATGGGGTGACAGACACAGACACAAAACCATACACACACACATATGTGTATATATATAGATATGTGTGTGTGTATATGTATATATATATATATATATATATATATATATATATATATATATATATATATTAATAATAATAAAGGAGTTACGACGCAAAAACGTATAAATTCAAAAGAACATATTTATCTTCTTCAATATATATTTCAGTATAAAGAATTCATTAAGATGCTTAAATCAAAATTTCTTTACACATCATTCAGGAACAGATATAACATCAGAAAAAATACATTCCGTTTAAAAACACAAACCGTTCATGGCGAAAAAATTTCACAATTACAAAAAACGAACAAAATTTTTAAAGTTCTAGCAAAAAAGAACGCTATTACCTACATACAGGCATCCGCGTGTGCGCCCGTACACACACGCACACACGTTCATACGCGCACACACGTTCATGCACGCACACACGTGCACTCTCACATGTATATATATGGATACACAAAGAAGCAAAGATCACAAGTCATAAACACATACACACACACACACACACACACACACACATACACACACACACACACACACACACACACACACATATATATATATATATATATAAATATAAAAATATGTCAAAAAAACCTCATATTAAAATATATCATAAAATTATATATACATAAAAAAAAAGATCTATACACATACAAACCACCATACACACATATATACATACATACATATATACATATATATACATGTACATATACATATACAAACACACATATATACATACATACACACATATATGCATATATACATATATATACATATATACATATATATACATATATACACATATACAAAACATCACACACACATATATACACACATACACACATATATACATATATACACATATACATACATAAACATACATATATGTACATATACATGCACATACATATATATATATATATATATACACATACATATACATACATATGTATATACATACACACCCACATACATACATATATATATATACACATATATATATACACACACATACAAAACATTACCCACACACACACACACACACACATATATATATATATATATATATATATATACATATCTACATATAAGTACATACACACATATACATACATACACACATACATATACATACACATACCCATATACATATATACACACACATATACATACATACATACATACATACACATAAATACACACATTTTTCCACGTATACCTATGCATATGTATATACACTTGTACATGTATATGAACAGATGTACGAATAAGTAAATAGAGCAATAGCAGAACTAAAAATACTAAAACCCAGACCTTAATACCCGATTATAACAAAGTTCTGCTATAGGAGAAATAAACAATGAAATTATCTAAACCAAAAATAAGTATGTTTGCGAACGTGAACACATCTGAACCCATTATATGTTAGTTTATTAATTAGTTTATGCTTAGAAAATAGAATAAAAAACAACTCAAGATTGCACAAGTTGCAATACCTCCTACCCTTATCGTATGGGAAATCTCTCCCTATAACAGACCATTCTAACGAAAAGTTCTTATTTTGTTCTTTTAACCCCCAAATAAACTTACTAAGACTAGTACTAGCTATTTTACTCCTATCTCTAAACGTATTAAAGTGACAAGAAATTCTCCTACAAATCTTATCCGAAGAACAACCCACATAAACACTAACATCTGTATCACTCTTAACCTTACACTGATACACTATATTCCTTAATCTCACGTTCGGACCCTCAAACTTTAACCTCCTGGGATTAATCTCAGTTACCTCAATTTTAGAACCTATAATATTATTACCTAAGTGAGGGTCCTCATCCCTATTCATTCCATTCATGCCTGTCTTAAGAACTTTAGAATTATGTGCTGCAATAATCTGCTCTAGATTCTTAGTATTGGAAAAACCAAACCTAACACTATGCGTATTAATAATTTTACCGTAACGCGAATTTGTAGGGAAATGCTTACTAATTACCTCCCTAAACTGAGCTACCAAATTCGACTTTACATTTTTACCAAATGGTAAAATAAACCAAAGATAACCATCATTAATATTATTAAAGCCTTTTGCAAAATACCTAAAACATTTAGAATTACGCATGACATTATTACGATTATATCTATGATCATAAATTTTTTTATTATTACTCCTAACCAACCTAACCTTATTATTCCTAACATCCCTATCTACTCTAACCTCACCAGATTCAGGTTCAACATAATAAAGCTTATCTTTGAAACCAGCCCTATTTAGAGCTTCATTATAAAAAGGAGCTTCATTATCGAAAACAAAACGATTAGCAGATAACTTAGAAAGCCTAATCGAAATATTTCTAATTAAATTATCAATAATACTTCTAGGGTGGTTACTCCATCTACTTATATATTTCAAATTAGTAGACGGTTTATGGTACGGTCTATACGTATCATTTTTTATATCAAGTGTCACATCTAAATAATTAGCTAGCGAAATATCATCATCGTAAGTGACACTCATTCCCATCCTATTAAAAAATCTAGATAACCTACCTTTAAGTCTCTGCAAACATTGGGTAGAATAATTCCTAATATAAATAAGACAATCGTCCCTATATAAACCGCCCCTAACCATAGGGAATTGATCAGCCAATTCATACAAAATATAGGAACCCACAACATCTGCTATTTGAGCTGAGTCGGAACTTCCCATAGGAACATCGAAAGCATTAGGAGTATCTTTACGAATCCAAATCTTATCATTAAAAGAAATAAAAGACTTCCGAGCAGCTAACACTACTTCTATTTCATCCCTAGTAAGCCCTGCCTTATTATGGAACAACCAAAGAGCCTTATTAAGTACGCTAGGGTTAATAGAAGCATAAAAATTTGAAATATCAAACTGAATAAATTTAGCATTACATTTGTTTTCAATAGAACGAAACCACTCAATAACTTGATCAGTACTAGACCATAAATTCAAAAGTAATCCATCAATTACAATAGGAATATACCTATCCAAAATACTTTTACTGATAATCCCAATATCAGATTTGGCCGGGCAAATAAGCCTCAAAGATGGTTGAGTCAAAAAATTAATTTTATGGTCTTTAAGAAGAAACCGCGGTTCCTTCGGCACTATAGGTTCAGTTCTGTCCGCAGTATTATATTTCTCCATTAGTTTCTTAACATCCAAATTGGTCTTTCTGAGCGTCCATCCATTAGTAATTTTATAATTCTTTTCAATTTCCTTACTAAGTAAATTCATGTAATGCTCCTTATTCAGTTTATAAATATTTCTAGTCTTGTCAGACTTGACGAAAATTCCTTTATCACTTTTCACTTGTTTGGTAACAGTATTAAGATATTTCAAATGCTGGTTCATGTATAACGATTTACGAAACTTAATATTTTTAACAATTGACCAAATATCTTCTTCAAACTTATCTAACTTATAATTATAAGGTGGGTTGTTTCTGGAACGAAACAATTTCTTAAACTTCAGTTCATTCTCAGGTAAATCCGTTATTTGTTCTTTTTTGTCAAAGAAAAACGCCTTCCAACGAATCCTGTTAATAAATGAATGAATGTGTCTTCCTGATAAGTTCTTTAATATATACGTTATTAGGTGGAACAGGTATATCCTTCAAAGAAGCGTCTATGTTAAATAACTCCATAGGTAATGATTAAATAGCTGTTCAAGAAAAACAGTAAAAATTCAATAACAATATATTATAAATTAACTACCAACAATAATTGGTAAGCTAACTTAAAAAATCATCACCAAAATAGCAGAAAAAAACGACAGTGAAGATATGCAGACTCTTCAAGAATCGATCCTTTTGGTAATATTAATAATAATAAAGGAGTTACGACGCAAAAACGTATAAATTCAAAAGAACATATTTATCATCTTCAATATATATTTCAGTATAAAGAATTCATTAAGATGCTTAAATCAAAATTTCTTTACACATCATTCAGGAACAGATATAACATCAGAAAAAATACATTCCGTTTAAAAACACAAACCGTTCATGGCGAAAAAATTTCACAATTACAAAAAACGAACAAAATTTTTAACGTTTTAGCAAAAAGAACGCTATTACCTACATACAGGCATCCGCGTGTGCGCCCGTACACACACGCACACACGTTCATACGCGCACACACGTTCATGCACGCACACACGTGCACTCTCACATGTATATATATGGATACACAAAGAAGCAAAGATCACAAGTCATAAACACATACACACACACACACACACATGCACACACATACATACACACACACACACACACACACACACACACACACACACATATATAAATATAAAAATATGTCAAAAAAACCTCATATTAAAATATATCATAAAATTATATATACATAAAAAAAAGATCTATACACATACAAACCACCATACACACATATATACATACATACATATATACATATATATACATGTACATATACATATACAAACACACATATATACATACATACACACATATATGCATATATACATATATATACATATATACATATATATACATATATACACATATACAAAACATCACACACACATATATACACACATACACACATATATACATATATACACATATACATACATAAACATACATATATGTACATATACATACACATACATATATATATATATATATATACACATACATATACATACATATGTATATACATACACACCCACATACATACATATATATATATACACATATATATATACACACACATACAAAACATTACCCACACACACACACACATACACACATATATATTTTAACCTCCTGGGATTAATCTCAGTTACCTCAATTTTAGAACCTATAATATTATTACCTAAGTGAGGGTCCTCATCCCTATTCATTCCATTCATGCCTGTCTTAAGAACTTTAGAATTATGTGCTGCAATAATCTGCTCTAGATTCTTAGTATTGGAAAAACCAAACCTAACACTATGCGTATTAATAATTTTACTGTAACGCGAATTTGTAGGGAAATGCTTACTAATTACCTCCCTAAACTGAGCTACCAAATTCGACTTTACATTTTTACCAAATGGTAAAATAAACCAAAGATAACCATCATTAATATTATTAAAGCCTTTTGCAAAATACCTAAAACATTTAGAATTACGCATGACATTATTACGATTAAATCTATGATCATAATTTTTTTTATTATTACTCCTAACCAACCTAACCTTATTATTCCTAACATCCCTATCTACTCTAACCTTACCAGATATATATATATATATATATATATATATATATATATATATATATATATATATATATATATATATATATATATATATATATATATAAATATACACTCGGCTTCTTTCAGTTTCCGTTTACCAAATCCTCTCACAAGGCTTTGGTCGGACCGAGGCTATAGTAGAAGACACTTGTCCAAAGTGCCATGCAGTAGGACTGAACCCGGAACCATACCTTATAAGATTTTCACTTGATCATATTGACCTCAGTTCTTCATATAAATCTTGCATTTTTCCTTTTACATATTTCAGTCATTTGACTGCAGCCATGCTGGAGCACCGCTTTGAAGGGGTTAGTCGAACAAATCTACCTCCTTATCTATTTGTTTTAAAACCTGGTAATATTCTACCACTAAGTTACGTGGATATAACCTACCACTAAGTTACGTGGATATAACCAAACCAACACTAGTTGTCAAGCGGTGGGGGGACACGCACACAGATACACACACATATACATATATACACACACCCATAAACACACATATATGTGTGTATGTGTATATATATACACACGACAGAAGTAAATAGACGCCCTTATAATCATTAAACTTTATTTAAATCTGAAATTATATATTCTAATTTTTTATTAATTGTTCTAATGTGAATATTTGATATTTAGTAGACATACCCTTCGCATTTTTCAGTGCAAGGACCCTATTAGGCATGTTACTGATCAGATGACGAATATCCTCTTGCGGAATTTCTTGCCAAGTTTCATGCAATAATCTCAAAAGATCTGGCTTTGAAGTTGTTTTCTTGTTCTTTTTATGAATGTTCTGTCCATTATGTCCCAGAGGTGTTCAATAAGGTTCATATCTGGTGACTGACTTAGCCATGGAAGTTTTTTAATGCCATTCTCATCCAACAAATGTTGGGTCATTTTAGCCGTGTGACAAGGAACCCCATCTTCCGTAAATAAAGAATATTCTTTAATCATTTCACCACTGGAGAAGATTGGAAGGTGCCACGCAGTGGATCTGAATCTGGAACCTTGTGGTTGAGAAGTAAACTTCTTACAATTTCCGCACGTATGTCATGTTGATCTCTCTCATCAAAGAGCTATATAAGTTATGAGACATAAAAACAATGATACCATTTTATTTATTTTCTTTTAAAACAGTCTAAACAGAAACGATGATATTCATTTTATTTTCCCCGTTGAGTGCTGTTTGGCACATCTGTTCCTCTTTCAGCAGTATCATATCATTGTTTGTTTATGAAGTTGTCAACCACATGCGACGCCTAATTAGACTGGACATGCATCTACTGCTGCCCTCTTTTCTACTCACCCAAACTCTTATAGGCATGTTAATTCCAGGTTAATTTTGATTTGTTGAGATTATCACTCCTTCCAATCTTGAGCTGGTGGAAAATGTTGCTATGTTTACCTTATCTCGGAGTGGAGATAATTTCAGTAAATCAAGAATTGTATAGTATTTAGAATACCTTTTCTTCGTCTTTGAAGGAGGGAAAGAGAGAGAGAGAGAGAGAGAGAGAGAGAGAGAGAGAGAGAGAGAGAGAGAGAGAGAAAGAGGTCAGCTGTGATTGAAAAGACCTATAATCTTTCTGACCACGACCATCCCTCCATTTTAAGGTAAACAGGATTACATTATTCATTGTGTTCTTCGCTTTTCTCCCCCAGGCGGTTAAATATGATTTGGCTGCTATGTGTAGCTTATCAAGTGATCACATAGACAAGCCATGAGCAAGCTACGTCACACGGGAGACTTTCTGAAGGTTACGTCAAACTGCGGCCGGTCTGATGATTAGCCATGTGGCATGCGGTAGAGCCATCTTAAAGCATGGGCACACTGGAGGTCTTAAAGGTCTAAGGGATCACTTCTGATCTATAGAGACTGTAGGTTGCTGTCAGTAAATAAATAGTATAGGGTCCGTTGCATTGCTTTATCTAGGGGCCTATAATGCTGCTGAAACATCTCTGCCCTGCCTGGCATAGACTCTACCCCAGTAAATAAAAATATAGGGTTCACTGGCTTCATTTACCCAGGGGACTTGAATGTGGCTGAGACGGTTCAGTCATGCAGCCCGCTTCTTGAAAAAGGTTCCCCATGTTTGACATCAGCTCTATCCCTGTAAATAAATAGCATAGGGTCCATTGCGTTGATTTGCCTAGGGGTCTATAATGCTGCTGAGACGGCTCTGCCTTGAAATAGGTCGCTCACACCTGACATAGACTCCACCCCGCTGGCACACAATTATATTGTATTGCAATAGGTGGTAATTATAGGGAGTTAGTGTCTCCTGTTGTCACTAATTGAATTTGATATTCTGGTCGCTGGTATAATGATGTCCCTTATATTGTTGCTTGTCTTATTATCATTTCAGAAATAAAAAGAAAGCGACGATAGGTTTACACACGTACGCGCACACACAGAGATAGATAGATAGATAGATAGATAGATAGATAGATAGATAGATAGATAGATAGATAGATAGATAGATAGATACTCGCGCGCCCGCACACACACACATACACACACATACACGCACATATACACACACTCACATACACACCCACAAAGGTAGATACTGATACATGTGTGTGGTGGCTGAAAAGAGTCAGTGGTAGATTTTGAGTTGATTGACACTGGCAGAGGTGGCGTAGTGACAGGAGAAGGAAAGAAATGAGAGAAGCCAGCAAAGGAAATGACCCAAACGCTTATATATACACACGCACGCGCATACACACACAAGCACACTTAAACGGGGTGAGGGTGGGGGTGTGGTGTTGAAAAGTTCTTGGCTTTGGGTAAAAGAAAATACAAGAGGATGAGTTGAGTTGATTATGATTTTATTCAACATATTCCCCTCTCAGTTTCACACACTTATTTACGCAGCGGTCCTTCAGTTTTTCTAAGCCCTGTAAAAGAACTAGGAAGGCCAGGCCTCAAACCAGACCTTTCGCGATACCCCTAACACCGGAAACTCTTCAGCACCCCCTCGTATTTATCTTTTTATCCTTTACATGGTTTAGTCATTGGAATGCAGCCATGCTGGGGCATTGCCTTCAAGGTATTATTTGAACAAGGTTTTATTTATACCCGAGTACAAATTTCGTTTAAAGCCTGCTACTTATTCTATCGGTCTCACTTTACCGAACCGTTAGTTTACGGGTGCGTAAACAAACCAGCATCGGTTGTCGAGCGGTGGTGGGGACAAACACGAACACAAAAACAGCGATGTAAGATATGGTAAAAGTTTTTTATTTTTCATTTCGTCCCTTTCGGGATTTTATCCCTAATTTTGTGGTTCTAGGGACCTAGCAGTTCTTTCTAGCGTAAGGAATCCCATGAGTGGATTCCTCTTATGTATTTAAATAATATACACTGTACCTTATGAGTAATTCATAGTCTTTGGACTAAACTTTTATACGCTGGGCCACTTGAAGGTGAATATATGTTGACTGAACACTATTCAATTTTTTTTCTCCGTGTTTTTCTCCTTGTCTCCGTATTCTTTCTGTTGAAGAGCGTAGCTCGAAACGTCAAAGACTTTCCGTATTCCCGAGCGTCATACTAATATATACTTTTGTTATTTACACCACCTGTCCTCGTCTGTTGTTATTTTTTGTATATTCTCCCATATATATATATATATATATATACATACATATATACAATATCTGTATCACGTCTTCGCGTTGTTTTTTTTTTTTGTCGTTTTTCTTGTTTGAACTCACTATATATATATCAGTCTATAGATAGACAGACAGACAGACAGATAGATAGATAGGTAGATAGATAGATAGATAGTAGTAGTAAGAAAAATAAATAAATGAAAATTACCATATGAGATTGGGACGCGGCTATGTAAATTGACAATAGAGTGCAGTGATGGGCAATGAGACGGAATGTGATAAAAATAACCAATGTAATATGGAGTAGGTTGTTTGTATATAAAGACAGACAGAAAGTCAGACAGACAGAGTATTTGACAGACAAGCAGGTAATATTGAGATGGTGTAGTGGGAAAGAAAAGAGTTACAATATTTTGGCTGAAAGCTATGAGGCGGAGAGGAAAGGAGGTAACGTAAAAGAGGGAAATAGGAGGGAAATTGAAACCCTCAAACAGGAAATAAATACACAATGAAAACTAGTAAAAAAAAAAACAAAGAAAAAAAACAGAGGAAGAAAAGAGTGGGACAAAATACAAAAAGAAACGGTCTTCTGTGTTCTGCTTCAGTAACCTGTCAATACTCTGAGTAGGGAAGGGAAGGGAAGGAAGGGAACCTTGAGTGACTAGGGAGGGCAGTATATGCCTTGCCTTGTAATGAAGGTTAGACAGGGTCAAGCAAGCAAAAAAAAGAAAAAAAAACGCACATGTAAAATGAAAAACAAAATAAGTTTAAGCAGCAAAAACAAAATGTTGACATGGATTAATTAAAAAAAAATATACTTCTCGAATATAAATAAAGGAAGAAAAGAGAAAAATAGAAAACAAAACACGGGGATTATATATATCGAAACGCCGGTGTTAAAACGTGGGTAGCTGAAGAAGTAGAATGTTCTCTATGTGGCTCGTGTGTTCTCGTCTACGTTTGTGTGCAATGTCCTGTACCCAGATATGCACCTATACATACAGGTGGATGTCGGTATGCACATACCTGTACGTATATATGCATATACTCATTTACTTTTGTTTTTATATATATATATATATATATATATAAATCAAAATAAGCAACACGGATTTCAAAGATGATTGCAGTACGCACGTTTCATGCTACTCCATTTATTTAAGTAATGCGAGCATTATATTAAATGCAATATGAAGAGCAATCTTCAGCTGCACGAAAATGATCACCTATCCTTTTTGGAATGGTTTTTGTATAATACCATACCATACGATATTCTGGTGCCTACGCACAAGTACCATATTCAATCTTGAATCTATATATATATATATGTATATATATATATATATATATATATATATATATATATATATATATATATATATATATATATATATATATATACGCCTGTGTTAGAATGGTGGCAGCTGATGAAGGAAAATGTTCTCTATGTGGCCTGTGTGTTTTCTGTACTCTGGTTATTATTATTTTTTTGTCTACGTTTTGTTTGCAACGTCCTGTACCCAGATATGCACCTATATATACAGGTAGATGTAGGTATGCACATACTTGTACGTATATATGCATATACTCATTTATTATTTGTTTATATATATATATATATATATATATATATATATATATATATATATAATCCCAGTGTTTTGATATTTTATATATTTATATATATATATATATATGTGTGTGTGTGTGTGTGTGTGTGTGTGTGTGTGTGTGTGTGTGTGTGTGTGTATGTAAATATATCTAACTCTGACTATTTGTATGATTGTATGTATGTATGTATGTATGTATTTATGTATGTATGTATGCATATATGCATGTATGCATATATGCATGTATGCATTATGTATGTATGCATGTGGGCATGTATATATGTATGTGTGTATGTGACTATATTATATGTGTGCGTGTGTGTGTGTATGTACGTAATGTATGCATTTGTTAGAAAAAGACAATGTAGTAAGAGGGGGGAAGGAAGAAAGAGCCTAGAAATAAACGGGATAAAATTTTGAAGACAAATTTGAGATGGATAGGAAACAGAATGAAAGAGAGAGAGCAGTCGAAAGAGAAAGAGAAGGAGAGAGAGAGAGAGAGAGAGAGAGAGAGAAAAGGGGGGAGGGAGACGATGGGGAGGGGGGGATTTTTGAAGATAAAAATAATTGCAAAATAAAGCAAAAGAAAAAAAAGAGGAAGATAACAGAGGAGTGTTTGGAAGGGTGGACGGGAAGAAAGAAAGACAATCGAATTAGAAGACGGATGCGTGAACATACATGAATATGTATGTTTTTATATCGGCATATATTAACACATATGTTCACTACATAAATGTGTGTGTATATATGTATGTATGTATGTATGTATGTATGTATGTATGTATGTATGTATACATACCCACCATCACACATACAGACGTGTATGTGTGTCCATGCATATGTACATGGCTATGTATATTCTATTATTCTTATGCTGATCTCGGTTAGGTTTTTTTTTTTTATATATATTTAGTCGATCATAGCGACCCAAGTATTTAGGTATCGTTTTATATTTTATCATTTTGTCTCAACATTGATCATGTTTAACTCGAGGTGTCGTGCCAATACTAACGCAAACATGAACACCGGTAAAAACACACGTACACGTATGTCTGCGCGCGCGGACTGTTTATGCACATAAAAACGTACCGTTTCTAACCTTGTAAAATAGTGCTAGGAGGTGGGTATATTTTCAAAATATGTCCACTATCAGCAATCAACTGAATGCGGATGCCCAAAGCCTGAAAATATCCTCTACTTCATCCTCGTTTGTAAATCTAATGCTTTTCTTAATGACAGATTCCGTTTAGGAAAGCTGCTATGAACAGTTGGATTGATCTCGTCTTTGTTGACACCTCACGTACAGACATCATATAAACTGAAATATGCTAAGTTAGAAATCCAGATTTTGGTAACAAACAGTGAAAGCTTCTGTTATGTCTCAAGCTACTGCTATCTAGCACCTTCGGATGATCTCCACTCAACTGTTACACAACTGCTACTCGACTGCTACTCAACACACCTACCACGGCCAGACTACCTCTATTTATATGTCTTGGGAGATCCTACTTCTTCACTTAGAAATAATTCTGTACTCACTTTGAATCTCGTGCTAGTGATGTGTCTTGTACGGACATAACCTCTTTCGGATCATGATATTTAGTAAACCAAAGATCAGAACATGGTTTATCATGCTCAACTAACGAGATGTTTTGATGTCAAGAGCCGCTTTAACGAAATGGAATGTAGTCATATTCTCGTCGCTTGCAAAGGCTCTAAACACTATCATCAAAGCTGGTTTCTGTCTTTGCATGACAGCAGAAACAGCGGCAGGCTTGACTGCAACAGTCATACAGTTGTGACGTATGTTGAGTTAGCTGGTTGACAATGAATTTCTCTTCAATGACGAAGATTCTCCTTTTTCCCTTCTATATGTCAAGTAATAGAAAAAGTTTGAGGGTACTTTCTCAGTTCTAATAGCGACCATCAGTGCGCAAGCTTTCAGCTGCAGACTTCGACAGCATCTTGAACAGAACGAAATTACGAAAATCCCCAGGCCAGAAAATAACATCCCTCTTGAATATCTGAGACAGGGGCGACTATAATTTAAAATCTGTGTTTCCTCTTTGATCTTAAAAATTTGTCAATTATCGCGGAATATCATTGGTCACCATTCCAGGAAAAATATTTGCAAAAGTCCTTCTAAACGGTCACTTTGATATGTATTTTTCTGGAATCTCCATGCAGTTTTCATGCACTTCGGACAACATGATTCAAATGATAAATTCCGGCACACAGACGCGAAGAGAAAATTGAGCGGGAGATAATATATAGAAAACAATAATGAGAACCTGATAAAGATAAAGAGTAAATTTAGTAACACCTGAAACACAGATAAGCAGATAGCTAAGTAGAGGTATATATATATATATATATATATATATATATATATATATATATATATATATATATATATATATATATATATATATATATATATATATATATATATATATATATATATATATATATATATATATATATATATATATATATATATATATATATCACAATATATTATAAATTAACTACCAACAAAAATAATTGGTAAGCTAACTTAAAAAATCATCACATAAATAGCAGAAAAAAACGACAGTGAAGATATGCAGACTCTTCAAGAATCGATCCTTTTGGTAATATTAATAATAATAAAGGAGTTACGACGCAAAAACGTATAAATTCAAAAGAACATATTTATCTTCTTCAATATATATTTCAGTATAAAGAATTCATTAAGATGCTTAAATCAAAATTTCTTTACACATCATTCAGGAACAGATATAACATCAGAAAAAATACACTCCGTTTAAAAACACAAACCGTTCATGGCGAAAAAATTTCACAATTGTGAAATTTTTTCGCCATGAACGGTTTGTGTTTTTAAACGGAATGTATTTTTTCTGATGTTATATCTGTTCCTGAATGATGTGTAAAGAAATTTTGATTTAAGCATCTTAATGAATTCTTTATACTGAAATATATATTGAAGAAGATAAATATGTTCTTTTGAATTTATACGTTTTTGCGTCGTAACTCCTTTATTATTATTAATATATATATATATATATATATATATATATATATATATATATAAATGTCTTCCCCATAAAATCATGCTAAGTGTCCGATATATGTATATATATATATATATATATATATATATATCGGACACTTGGCATGATTTTATGAGGAAGACATTTTACAAAAGAAAAGCAGAAACACTGTTCCATATCTTCTATGACCTGGAAAACGTTTTTCACGGACTACTAAGAAAAGCCAGGTGGATGATTCTTCAGCGTTTTAGTTGGTCATACAACTTCATTTCGCTGATTCAAGACTTACATGACTGTATATTGGGTTGCGTTTTTCATCAAAATAGGTTTTTCGAACAGTTCTCCGTTATTTGTAGATTAAGACACGATTGTGATCTTGTGTCTGCGCTTCTTCTTTTCTCTTTATATTTGTCTGCAATGCGTTTTGAATAGCTACACACACACACACACACACACACACACACACACACACACACACACACACACACACACACACACACACACACACACACAATATGTGTGTAATCTTTGAGGAAAGCAGTGTAGTTAAAAATGAAATGAACAGAAATAATGGGGAATATAAAATTTTTTATTCCTTTCCCTGAATTACCGAAACGTATAGCTTAATGCTTTGAAATGGGTTTTCATTTCTCAAAACCACTTTTAAAAAACATTTAGTAAACTTATTATGATCGCATGGCCGCAGTGCAAAAAGCGAAACAAGTAAACGGTTAAAAAAACGTAAAGGGTATTGCTATTGTTGTTAACTAAGGCGGTGAACTGGTAGAATCCTTAGCACATCGGACAAAACGCGTTGCAGCATTTCTACCGGCTTTTTACGTTGTAAGTTCAAATTCCGCCAAAGTCGACTTTGCCTTTCATTCGTTTGTGGTCGATTAAATAAATATCTGACCAGTACCAGAGTCGATATAATTGATTTATCCAGTCCCCCAAAACTGCTGGCCTTGTGCCAAAATTTGAAGCCAATTAAAGAGTTGCTTGCACGCCGGACAAGACTTTTATACCAAAACTGGAATCCAATTAAAGGCGACGAGTTGGCAGAGTTGTTTGCACCCCGGACGAAATGCTAAGCGATATTTCGTCCAAGCTGTTGTTATTATGGTTACTAAGGCGGTGAAATGGCGGAATGCTGAGTATATCGGAAAAAATTTTTGCGGTATTTTCTACTGGCTCTTTACGTTCTAAGTTCAAATTCCGCCGAAGTCGGATAATTCATCCATTCGTGGTCGACAAAATAAATTCCAATCTAGTACTGAGGTCGATATAATTGATTTATCCAGTCCTCGAAAATAGCCGGTCCTATGCTAAAATTCGAAGCCAATTAAAGGTCATTAGCTGGCAGAGATGTTTGCACGCCGAACAAAATGCTTAGCGGGATTTTATCCGTCTTTAGTTTCTGACTCCGAATTCCGCTGACGTCGACGTTGTCTCTCATCATTTTCAGGGTCGATAAAATAAGTACTAGTTGGGCACTGGGGTTAAATATAATCGACTTGCCCTCTCAGACAAAATTTCAGGCTTCGTGCCTATAGTAAAAAGATTATTATTACCTTCACCTTAGCGAAGGCGGAGGTATTGTTTTCAGTTGGGTTTGTTTGTTTGTTTGCTTGTCCGTGGACAAGATATCTCAAGAACCGCTGTATGGATTCAAATGAAACTTTCAGGGATGTTTGGCTTTGAGACTGGCACGAACTGATTAGATTTGGGGATCGATCCGGTACTGGACAAGGATTCTGGATTATTTTTCCGTTTTTTTTTTACTTAATTTTTGAGAGCAGTCGGGTTCATATTTAGTATTCTCGTTTGTGAGAGCAGTCGAGTTTATTTCAGATATTCTAATTTTCAAAATGATCTTCAGCTAATCGCTGAGAGGACGTTGGTGTAGCCTTGGCGGAGGTTTTCACTCTCTGAGTGCTTTGTTATTATTGATATTGTTATTACGTCCGCCTCATTTTTCACTAGGCCGCTTTTCGAAGCTGTTTCGCTACCATCAGCACTGAGCCGTATCATTACAACCACCATCGAGTTGCGTCATAACAACAACCAGTGTTGTTTCTTTACAGTGACCACTGAGTTGTGTCATTACAAGCGTCACAAAGCTGATTCATTAGAATCATCACTGAGTTGTACTAAGTCAATGACCTCCAAGCTAAACTGTTTCATGAAAACCCCACTGAGTTGACTCATTAAGAGAACTTTTAATATCTCATGAGAATCAACACTAGACTGCTTAATTCCGTGTTCGTCAATCGAGAAGCGACGAAGATTACTTCGTCATCCTTAAGGATGACTAGTGGCTTGTGCGGTAATTTGTTTAAAGTATAGAAACGGGAACCATGAAGTTGGGAAGCAAACTTCTTACCACACAGACACGTCTTCACCGATATATATATATATATATATATATATATATATATATATATATATATATATATATATAATGAGTAAATATTCAAACAAAGATTCGTAAAGATATCATTCTTCTTCTTCTTCTTCTTCTTCTTCTTCTTCTTCTTCTTCTTCTTCTTCTTCTTCTTCTTCTTCTTCTTATTATTATTATTATTATTATTATTATTATTATTATTATTATTATTATTATTATTATTATTATTATTATTATTATCAACGGCAAATCTAAATAATTGATAATAACATCAATGGCAGCAAGCGATATTAGTATTAAACAGCTATACATTAAATTCTAAATTATATTAAAGGGGTACACGAAGCACCAGTTTGCTATAACGTGGAAGTAAGAACTCGCAACTTAATTACCAATCTTTCTGAAAATATGTAACGGACCAACAAAAATCGGGTAAACGAGTGGAATTTAACATATTATCTCAACTAAAAAGCCGTAGAATATGGTAACAGATATACCTGGATCGTGATTTCGAAATCTGGCTAGCACCTCATTTTCCCTCAGTAGGGCTTACTGCACCTAAAATTAAAAATCCATCTCGCCTCATTTTAATCCGTTAGGTTAAGTTACGGGGACGTAAACGCACCAATTGACTCATTGGTGTGCATGTATAGACGTTTATGTATGTACATTTAAATGTACATATATGTATTAATGTTTATTTATTTATGTATATCTATATATGTTAAAGTATGCATGCAAATGCATGCATATGCATATATATATGTGAGTTTTTATTACTCTTTATATGGGTTTTTTTTAATGTTTATATTTGGATATTGTAAATTAGCTTCATGAACTTTGTAAATCTCTGTAGAGGCCGAGAGAATCATACATGTACCACTATTTCATCCATTTCATCTATCAGTTACTCCAGCCTACTGGAGTTATATAGATAGAATGAGGCATGTCAACTCGAGGCTGAAACAGCTGTAAGACATTGTCCCTTCTTCGGTCACTAGATGTCCTTTTTTTAATTTTTAATTACTGATATG
>NC_142929.1:54187694-54190194 GCF_046866305.1 Octopus bimaculoides | reverse complement strand
AAAATACACTCACATATATATGTGTGTATGTGTGTGTGTGTATGCGTAGACCGGTGTAAATTGGTAGATTGCGATACGTACATCTACGCAAAATGTAAAATCTGGTCGCCCGATAAACAGGATTTGATGAAGTCGACAGAACTGTTGAAGGCGCCACACCAGGACAATGAGTAAAACTACTGAAATGCAAAAGAATACAGGACTCTCTCTCTCATACACACACGCATGCACTCACGCACACAAACGTGCGCGCGCGCGCACACACACACACATAAATTTTTTTGATAGTAACTTCAAAATTTCGCTAGAAGTATTTCTTATTCAAAGTGTAAAATGTTGAGTAGAGGTGCTTTGGGTTAAAGTTTTATTCTATTTGATGATGAGAAAGACGCAGCAATTAGTTTAATAGAAAATTAAAGTAATTATGATTTGAAAGTAGGCTGTCCTTATACTTGGACTACTAAAAATATCACCACCCAACACTGTCTCTCTATGCTTTTCTCCATCGAATATACTAATACATAAACTCAATGTAGAACTCTAAATTATATAGTCTAGCAGACAATATAGTCATCGAAACTTCCAAGTTACGATAAAATTATTGTTTTTCTTTTTGCAACAGTGGATCTCGAAGTACATAAAGCTATAAACAAGAGTAGTTCTTTAAGATGATTCGGGCGACACAATTTATAGTTCTTAATGCGTTTATAGCAAGTTAATCTCCAGTTGTTGCGATTCGATGTAGCTTTTGAAAATGTTTCTGCAGGAATTTTGTCATTTTCAGGTTAGCTGAATTTTATATTTAGAGACCAGATCAATATTCGAAATTCTGTCATTCAGGCTTTTTCGTTAAATGACCGAACGACAACGCTTTAGAAAGACCTCAGCAATTACAAAACCCCAAAATATTTACATCTTGAAACTACATCCAGACTTTTGTCCGTCTTTGGTGTTTTTAATAACTCTTATATATATATATATATATATATATATATATATATATATATATATATATATATATATATATTTAAAGCATTCGCTCGTTACAAGGTCCTTAGACCACTGAAAACGTAATAGCTAATAGAATCAAATGGACGTTAGACAGAAGTCAATAGGTGACGATGTACATTAGACTTAAAAGTCTGGAAATCATGTTGAAGAGGAAAGCAAGACTGTGGAAAGGAATTCCCAAGTTCAGAAGTGCAATGGAAGAAACTGGTACTGTAAAGTGCTTTACAACACTTAGGAGGTTGAACAGTATACTGATGAGAACTGAATGCAAGTCTAGTTGATCGTTGATAAGTTCTTGATGGAGGAACCAGAGAAAAGAACATATATTCTTTTTTTCTTTTTTTTTTGTGTTTGTCCACCACCGCCGTTTGCAACCGGTTTTGGTTTGTTTACATCCCCCGTAACTTAAGGGTTCGGCGGAAAAAGTGGGTAAGGGGTGATGAGGTCGATTTGTTCGGCCAAACCCTTTATGATGGTGTTCCAACAACTGAAATAAGTGAAAGATGAAAGATAACGGTTAATACGTAATTATTCATGTTCCTGGGTTTAATTCTTGTCATAAACATAGAAATTAAATAAAATCCTCATCTATGATATTTTACACAGCAGTGTAATGGTTTATCTACTGGGAATTAAGTGTCTTCGAAGTAGTCTTTAATCCTAATGTGATATGTGCTGAGATAGCAATTTTACTTTATACTAGTCAAACGTGTGTATAACCAAACCGACCCAGAGGTAATGTTAGATTTCTCTTTCGTGTAATAGATAACCCGGTTTACTTGAATATGATAGATATAAGTTTTAGTTCTATGTTTTTGATTAGTGCTAATAACTATATTTTTTCATATAATGTATGAAACCTACTTAAAATCATAACGCATAATATATATATGTATGTGTGTATATATATATATATATATATATATATATATATATATATATATATATATATATACACACATACATATGTATATATATATTACATACATGCATATATACATACATAATAATATAAATAATATATATACATGCATACACACACACACACACACACACACACACACACACACACACACACACACATATGCATATATGGGTAAAGGACGTCACCAACAGTAAACAACATGAAATACGAAAACAAATGAGTTCAATACGCAAACAACGAGAGAAACAAATGGAAACCAGGACAAGTAACACAAAGAACGACCCTTCATCAATTGTCGGCTTTCTTTCTACTCCTCATTTCGAGCATTGAACGACAATATGAGTCTTCAAAGACAGTTGATCCCATAAGTTGCTCCCATAAAATTTAGGATTTATGAAGGGTCAAAGTTGGGAACAAAAGCAGGACAGTGGAGACATACAAGGAAACCGAACGAAAACAAACAAGGAGGGTCGTTAGACCAGAACGAGAGTAAAATAGCGAACACTGGAGATATATACATACACACACACATATATAGGCGCAGCAGTGGGGGTGTGGCAAGAA